>NW_020203483.1:7961-9766 GCF_001531365.2 Cynara cardunculus var. scolymus | reverse complement strand
GTTAGATCGAATGGTTAAGCTGGTATCCTGCATGAAGATGCAGAAGTATTTGAGGAAGAAGTACACGGCATACCTGGCGCATGTGATTGATGGAAAGATCAAGGAGAAAAGTATTGAGGAATTACCTGTAGTTCGAGAATTTTCCGATGTTTTCCCCAAAGATTTACAAGGTCTGCCCCCACAAGGACAAGTCGAGTTCGGTATCGACTTAATTCCTAGAGCTGCCCCAGTGGCACGGGCACCATACCGCTTGGCACCCTCGGAAATGCAAGAGATATCGACCCAACTCCAGGAGCTGCTAGATAAAGGATTCATCAGACCAAGTTACTCACCCTGGGGTGCACCCGTACTATTCGTCAAAAAGAAAGATGTGTCAATACGAATGTGCATTGATTATAGGGAGATGAATAAGTTGACCGTCAAGAATAGATACCCTCTCCCTAGGATCGATGACCTGTTTGATCAACTACAAGGGGCAGTTTATTTTCCCAAGATCGATCTGCGATCCGGGTATCACCAAGTGAGGATTCGGGAAGAGGACATTCCCAAAACAGCCTTCAGGACCYGGTAYGGCCATTATGAATTTATGGTTATGCCATTCGGGCTAACCAATGCACCAGCTGTCTTCATGGATCTGATGAACAGAGTTTGTAAGCCATACCTGGATAAATTCGTAATCGTCTTCATAGACGACATACTAATTTATTCAGGAAGCCGAGAAGACCATGAGCTACATCTGACGGTAATTTTGGAAGTACTCCGAAATGAGAAGTTGTATGCCAAATTTTCCAAGTGTGAATTCTGGTTACAGGAAGTTCAGTTCCTGGGCCATATAGTTAATGAGAGAGGAATCCAGGTTGATCCTGCCAAAATTGAGGCTATTAGGAATTGGGAAGCCCCAAGAACCCCTACAGAGATCCGCCAGTTCCTTGGGTTAGCAGGCTATTATCGGCGATTCACTGAAAATTATTCGAAAATTGCACAGCCGCTCACAGCCTTAACCCAAAAGAACAAGAAGTTCATTTGGGGTGAGAAGCAAGAAGAAGCATTCGAGACTCTCAAGCGGAAACTATGCAATGCACCTATCTTATCCTTACCGGAGGGTTCGGAAAAATTCGTGGTCTGATGTGACAGAGGGTTCGAAAAAATTTGTGGTCTTTTGTGATGCATCGCATCAAGGTTTAGGATGCGTATTGATGCAAAAAGATAAGGTCATTGCATATGCCTCGAGACAACTTAAAGTGCATGAGAAGAATTATACTATGCACGACCTCGAGTTGGGAGCAGTAGTATTTCCACTCAAGATATGGAGGCATTATCTCTACGGCACCAAATGCACTATTTACACTGATCATAAAAGTCTTCAACACAACCTCGATCAGAAAATGCTGAATATGAGGCAAAGAAGATGGGTGGAATTGCTTAGTGATTATGATTGTGAGATCAAATACCATCCAGGCAAAGCCAATGTTGTAGCCGATGCTTTGAGCCGAAAGGGAGGAGTAAAACCATCGAGGGTGCGAGCTTTGGGAATCTTGGTGAATACCAGTTTGAAGGCCCAAATCCTAGAGGATCAAAAAGAAGCTCTAAGGAAGGAGAATTTGAAGAATAAAATTTTCCATGGCATAGAGTCCAAGTTTCAGATGAAGTCTGATGGGGTGTATTATTTAGGAAACAGAGTTTGGATACCTAAGATTGGCAATGTTAGACCAACCATTATGGACGAATCTCATCGATCAAAATATTCGATTCACCCGGGAGCAGACAAGATGTATAAGGACTTAAGAGCATATTATTGGTGGCCT
>NW_020203483.1:2832-6341 GCF_001531365.2 Cynara cardunculus var. scolymus | reverse complement strand
ACCTTCCAACCGATTCTAATCCTCCTTGCAAAAATCAAGACTTTTGCTGTTCTTGAGACTCGTTCGTATCAACCTGTCAAGAAAAGGTATGTCTTAAAGCTGTTCTATTTTCCTTTAGTTATCCGAAAGTCTTTATCCTTCTCCCTACTTGATTCTTTAAGAAACATTTTGGGATTGAAGAGGAGAGATTATTCATCCAAGACCTGCATGTGTTTTTGTTGGGATGATAATCAGTGACCCGTGATTCTTTAATCTCTAAGAAAGAAAGAGAAAATCCTGGCATATGATATCCGATCATACCTTCAGACGATAGAATCTGCATGCATCTTTTAATCAGATGTCTCTTCTTGAAATCTCGTTGAAATCAGAATCTTATTTGTTTTGTATCTTCTCTGGAATTTATTTAAAGTTGATGATTTTGTGTTAGAGTTTTGATTATTAATAATGTTGAACCTGAGACCCCTTCCCATCATTGCTACCATTCTTGGGCATGCAGCCGGTTTGGGAGGCGTGTGACTCAAGGTTGTAGAATTTTTTAAAAGAGTGTTAAACCYACTCAAAATCTCTTGATTTTGAGTTTGTTTTTGATAGTTGGCGGCTGTCATCATTATTTTGGGATGACATTTAATGATGTCGTTATTAGGATTTTGGAAGGTTCTTTTCTTTTTTATTTATTTATTTAATAATAAAATATCGGGCTTATTTTATGAAAACACTTGATGGCTTTGCATTGGAGACAACTTTGGCCTATCTGAGTCAAGGAAACTGTTAAGTAATATAGCGCTGGTTGGTCTGTCATGAAGTTCGAGCGAGCCTAGGAAGCCTCTAAGGAAACATTAAGATATTCGTCAAACTTGTGAGTTCTTACGGCCCCACTTTTACTGCTTTTGTATATTTTATGGGGGAAAAGCATGAGATTGAGCAAACTTTGCATGTTATGATATATGAAATTTTGGACTAAAAAACTGTTTAGTCGATGCTTTGCTCAAAACTTTTGGACTAAGAAACTGCTTAGTCAAACTCTGTTGAAACCTCTGGACTAAGGAACTGCTTACTTGGGTTTATTATGTTTTGTTTTGACAACTGTTATTGCACTTAGAATAAATGCTAAATTGATGTGCTTGGGAGTATATGTTTTCGAACAAAAGTCCCCGTCGGTAAACGCTACTTGTTAACTCGGGTACATTCCCGGGCCGTGGTATTTTGGATAGCCGCTATTGTGTTGACAGTTCCACCCAGAAAAGGATGCACAATTACCTACATTTTCTAGTCTAATCATGTGGAATTTAGACCACCGCTGAATTAGTACTCTATCGAACTGTGGGACCTAAGTAGGGAACGGGCTACTTCTGGTTGTTCGAAACTTAATGGGCAAGTTGGTCATGTAAGGCTCAGTAGCGTCTCAAGTTTTACATCGTGAGAGATTTACATTTATTAAATGCAAAGAATTCGCATAAGTTTGCTACTACTTGGTTTATGCATTGAAATGTTTTATGCATGTGAAAATCCGTGAACTCACCAACTCTTTGTAGTTGACTTTGTTTTATTCCATGCTTTTCAGGTTGTAAGTAAAGTTATTTGGATTTTGTGAGCATACCTGAGCATGGATCGATTAAGTCAAGATTTTGAAGTGTTTTGAGAACGTTGTGTAAAATTCTAATTTTAGTTATGCCGATGAACTACTTTGTTTTTGGAAACAACTTGGTATTGTGTTATTTATAAATTGTTGCTATGACTCGCTTGCCTGTTACATCTCGTGTTTCCGCTTTAGAGGCTTCCTAGGCTCGCTCGAACTTCTTGACAGACCAACCAGCGCTACATTACTTAACGGTTTCCTTGACTCAGATAGGGCAAAGTTGTCTCCAATGCAAAGCCATCAAGTGTTTTCATAAAATAAGTCCGATATTTTATTATTAAATAAAAAAAGAAAAAGAAAAGAACCTTCCAAAATCCTAATAATGACATCATTAAATGTCATCCCAAAATAATGATGACAGCCGCCAACTATCAAAAACAAACTCAAAATCAAGAGATTTTGAGTGGGTTTAACACTCTTTTAAAAAATTCTACAACCTTGAGTCACACGCCTCCCAAACCGGTTGCATGCCCAAGAATGGTAGCAATGATGGGAAGGGGTCTTAGGTTCAACATTATCAAGAGTCAAAACTCTAACACAAAATCATCAACTTCTAATAAATTCCAGAGAAGAAACAAAACAAAAAAGATTCTGATTTCAACGAGATTTCAAGAAGAGACATCCGATTAAAAGATGCATGCAGATTCAATCATCCGAAAGTATGATCGGACCTCACATGCAAGKATTTTCTCTTTCTTTCTTAGAGATTAAAGAATCATGGGTCACTGATTATTATCCCAACGAAAACACATGCAGGTCATGGATGAATAATCTCTCTTCAATCCGAAAATTTTACTTAAAGAATCAAGTAGGGAGAAGGATAATGACTTTCGGATATCTAAAAGAAAATAGAACAACTTTAAGACATACCTTTTTCTGACAGGTTGATACGAACGAGTCTCAAGAACAGCAAAAGTCTTGAGTTTTGCAAGGAGGATTAGAATCGGTTGGAAGGTTATGGAGTTAAAGAGAGATAGAAAGAACGGAATAGCTGGAGTTTTGGAGAATGAGGAATTTTAAAAAGGATAGGGGTATTTATATGGGGCTTCTAGAGAAGGAATGGGCTGGCCTTTAAAGGCCCAAGCCCAAGATGCATTTATTTTCTAAATACTAGACCCCAAAAATTTTAAATAAACAAAACAATTTGACAAAAGATTCTAATACTCCACTTTTTTAAAATTAATTGGCAGCTTAATATAAAAAGATTGGACTTAAATATCAACTTTATTTTTATGAAACATTTCAAGACTATTTGGCATTGCATAAACTAACTTGGTTAGCTACCCGTCGAAACATGATCTAACAAACTAATCTTGGGAGAAAAGCAAGATGATCTCAGATCATCGAGGCTAAATCCTAGAAAGGCTTAGTTTTCAATAAAGATCCTAAAATAAGGTACTAACCTGAAATCCCAAAAATGCAGAATTGTGACAGTCAAAAGCGTGGTGTGACAAATACCCCCACCGAGACAAGTTGAGTTCCACATAGAACTAATTCCTGGGGCTGCACCCATTGCAAAAGCACCATACCGGTTAGCACCATCTGATATGAAGGAGCTGTCGGAACAACTTCAGGAATTACTCAATAAAGGATTCATCAGACCCAGCTCCTCACCTTGGGGAGCTCCAGTTTTGTTTGTCAAAAAGAAGGACGGATCTTTTCGAATGTGTATAGATTATAGAGAACTCAACAAGTTGATTGTTAAGAACCGATACCCCCTTCCCCGGATTGATGACCTATTTGACCAACTTCAAGGAGCTACATACTTCTCGAAGATCGATCTTAGGTCTGGATATCATCAAATGAGAGTGCGAGAAGAGGATATTCCCAAGACGGCGTTTAGGACTCGATACGGTCATTACGAGTTCCTAGT
>NW_020203483.1:0-1997 GCF_001531365.2 Cynara cardunculus var. scolymus | reverse complement strand
TGAAAGAAGAAAACATGAAGAATGAAGCCTTGCAACACTTAGAGAAAGAATTTGAAATGCAAGCAGATGGGGTGCATTACTTTAAGAATAAAGTATGGATACCAAAGGTTGGTAACCTACGATCAACCATTTTGGACGAAGCCCATCGATCCAGATATTTGATTCACCCAGGAGCAGATAAAATGTATAAGAATCTGAAAGAGTATTATTGGTGGCCAGGAATGAAGAAAGATATTGCTTTGTTCGTAAACAAGTGCCTGACTTGTGCCAAGGCAAAGGCTGAACATCAGAAACCATCTGGTCTACTCCAGCAACCTGAAAYACCCCAATGGAAATGGGAGCAAATAACCATGGATTTCGTAATTAAGCTACCTAGAACTAGAAAGGGGCACAATACTATATGGGATATAGTAGACCGACTTACCAAATCAGCTCATTTCATTCCCATTCACGAAGATTTCAGCATGGAAAGTCGTGCACAAATCTACATCAATGAAATAGTTACACGTCATGGTGTGCCTATTTCCATTATTTCGGATAGAGATACATGTTTTACATCACGATTTTGGCAGTCTCTTCAAAAGGCGTTGGGTACGCGCTTGGATTATAGCACCGCCTATCATCCTCAAACAGATGGACAATTGGAAAGAACTATTCAAACGCTTGAGAAAATGTTGCGTGCGTGTGCAATAGATTTTGGTGGGAATTGGGATATCCATCTGCCCCTTGTTGAATTCTCTTATAACAACAGCTATCACACTAGCATACAGTGTGCACCGTACGAAGCCCTATACGAACGTAAATGCAGATCACCGCTTAACTGGGTAGAGATCGGAGATAGACAGTTGACAATGTCCGATATTATCCAGGAAACCACCGACAAGATTTCAATCATCAAGGAGAGACTTCAGATGGCAAGAGACCGTCAGAAGAGTTATGCTGATAATCAGAGAAAGCCGTTGGAATTCCAAGTGGGGATAATAAAGGTATCGCCATGGAAGGGACTAGTACAATTCAGGAAGAGAGGCAAGCTAGGTCCCAGATACGTTGGTCCATTCGAAATACTCGAAAGAATCGGACCAGTGGCGTACAAGTTGAAGTTGCGACAAAAAATAAGCGCCATCCATGACACGTTCCATGTGTCGAATCTGAAGAAGTGCCTAATGGAAGAAACAATAGTGTTACCCCTGGACGACATTCAGATTAGCGATCGGTTACACTTCATTGAAGAACCAATCGAGATACTAGACCGAGAAGTTAAACGGTTGAGGAGCAGAAAAATCCCTATTATTAAGGTCTTCTGGAATGAGAAACATGGTCTAGAGTACACTTGGGAGCGAGAAGATTTCATGAAAGGCAAATATCCGCAACTGTTTACAGAAAAAATCCATTGGCAGTAGCAGTCGTTAAATTTCGGAACGAAATTTCTCTAACAAGGGGAGACTGTGACAACTGTCAAATTTAAACTTCCAGGTTAGCTCTTATTAAGTTTATATTAGTGTTATTGAAGATAATTTATAAGATTAGGAGTTAGTTAGGTTAGTTTGGTCGAAAATTTTCTACAGACTCCGGCAGTTGCTTAGAAAGTCCGGTTCCGACCCGTAATTATCTGAAACGTCCTATACAGTGCCAAATGCTCTATTTTATACCCAATTTATATAAAATACCAACTTTTAGTGCTTTAAATATAAAACCTTTCTATTTAAATGAATTTAGTCGTCATGGGTTTTTAAATTGAAGAAAAATGTCAAAATTGAGAAAATGACATTTTTATGCATTTTGGGCTTTAGTTTTTATATAAAAAAATATTTTGAGGGTGGGTTTGGGCCATGGGATGGCTGGCCCCTTTCCCCCCTTTTTCCCTCCCTAAATCCACATATAAATAGCTTTGCTTCTTCATTAATCCTCATTTCCCTTCTTTCAAATTTGAAACTCCTCTCCACTCTCTCTCCCTAAAACTCAAGAGTCACTTTGATATCATCTTCATCCTCTACCTT
>NW_020203482.1:19547-21262 GCF_001531365.2 Cynara cardunculus var. scolymus | reverse complement strand
AATCTTCGACATCGACCGTGTCCGTGTTTAAGGATGACCGGTTCCTGTTTCAATTGTCGAGAACAAGGTCATATGGCAAAAGATTGTCCCAAAGCTCGGATCCAAACTGACAAAGGGAAAGGTAAACAACCAAGTACTAGTGGACGAGTCTTTGCATTACCTGGCAGCAAATCTCAAGTGGGTATGATTTCGGGTCATGTAAAATTAATTGATTTATCTGTTTATGTTTTGTTTGACACTGGTGCGACACACTCAATTGTTTCTTAACAATTAGAATCCCGATTAAAACCGTATGAGCAAACCACCGAATTTCCAGTGGTAATATCTACTCCAATGGGTGGTTCAATTTGTGTGCTAACTCGTTTTTTCCAACTGTCCGTCGCTTATTGGGGACTGCATACGAGAGGTCACTCTGCTTTTAATGCATATGTTCTACTTCGATTTAATATTGGGTATGGACTGGTTGTCACGCCACCGGGCAACAATAGACTGTAATGCCAAACAAATTATGTTTGGGGATATAGACAACCCAAAGACAATCTTCCAAGGAGGTACTCCAAAAGAAGATGTTAGTGCGGTAGTCTCTATTACTGTGAAACAATATACATGGCAAAACAATGAAAGTTTTCTTGCTGCTCTACAAGATCCCGAACAGGTATTTCCTACTTCAACATCCATACCTGTTGTTTCTGAATATCTTGATGTGTTTCTCGATGATTTACCGGGTATACCACCGGTACGGGAAGTTGAATTTACCATCGATCTAGTCCCAGGAGCTTCTCCTATATCCAAGGCTCCCTACCGAATGGCTCCAACTGAAATGAAAGAGCTTAAAACTCAACTCGATGATCTATTGAAGAAAGGTTTCATTCGACCCTGGGGAGCTCCTGCTCTTTTCATTAAAAAGAAAGACGGTACGATGCGTCTTTGTGTCGATTATCGGGAACTTAATAATGTAACTATTCGTAACAAGTATCCGTTGCCAAGAATCGATGATCTGTTCGATCAATTACAAGGGGCACGATACTTTTCCAAAATTGATCTTCGGTCCGGGTACCATCAACTTCGTATCCGAGATTGTGATATTCTGAAAACAGCATTTAGAACTCGCTATGGGCACTACGAATTCTTAGTAATGCATTTCGGGCTAACTAATGCTCCAGCGGTCTTTATGGATCTTATGAATCGAGTTTTCAAAGATTATCTCGATGAATTTGTTATCGTGTTTATTGACGACATCTTGATTTACTCGAAGTCAATAAAGCAACATGATCAACATCTTCAAATTGTTTTGGAGACTCTTCGAACAAAAAGTTTGTACGCAAAACTTTCCAAATGTGAATTTTGGCTCGATCAAGTGTCTTTTCTCGGACACGTAATTTCTGCCGTAGGTGTTAAAGTCGATCCGGCGAAAATTGAAACCGTCACTAATTGGTCACGACCTATGAATGTATCTGAAGTTCTTGGTTTTCTGGGTCTGGCTGGTTATTACAAACGATTAGTTGAAGGTTTATCTAAAATATTGCTACTTTTGACCCGATTACTTCGAAAAGGAGTCAAATTTAATTGGGGTTTCGAACAAGAATCTAGTTTTGAGGAATTGAAGCATCGATTGGTTACCGCATCTATTCTTGTGTTGCCGTCTGGCACTGGTGGGTTTCAAGTTTATAGTGATGCTTCAAAGAAAGGTCTCGGTTGTGTTCTTATGCAACACG
>NW_020203482.1:16565-18258 GCF_001531365.2 Cynara cardunculus var. scolymus | reverse complement strand
TTTTAGAAGGCCCAGAATTAGTACAAGTTACTACCGAGAAGGTCGAAATTGCACGTCAAATGATGAAAGAGGCTCATACTCGTCAAAAGAGCTACGGCGACAAGCGACGACGACCTATCGTGTTCCAATCGGGTGATAAAGTCTTCTTGAAGGTTTCCCCAACACGTGGTATTAGACATTTCGGTCTCAAAGGGAAGCTCAGCCCGAAATATATTGGTCCTTTTGAAATTCGTGGAAGGGTTGGAGCTATGGCCTACAAGTTAGCTCTACCGCCACAATTGTCCTACGTACATAATGTGTTCCATGTCTCTTCGTTGCGAGGATACAACTATAATCCCCTATACGTCATTGAATATCCTTTGGACCGTATAGAGCCTGATCTATCTTATCGTGAGGAGACTGAGGAAATTCTTGATCGTGATGAGAGAGGTACACGAAAGAGAGTGATTCATTTTGTAAAAGTTCTTTGGAAGAATCACTAGGAACGTGAGGCGACGTGGGAAACTGAAGAACATATGCGGCGGGAGTACCCAGAATTCTTAAACTGATGTAAGTTCCCTATCTCTAAATTCGATTTCGGGAATGAAATCTCGTTTTAAGGAGGGGAGAATTGTAAGACCCGAATTTTAAAAACACATTCTCGTTAACTTACTGAAATTATACCGTACTTAAAAAAAACGGTCAGAAATTGTTAAGGGTTAAAACTGTCAAACTCTTAATAATTATATATATATATATATATTATATATTATATATTATATTATATATATATATATGTAAAGTTAAAGAAAAAGAAACCAACGTCGACTTCTTCATCTCTGAACCGCCTCATCTCTCATCTCTCTCTCTCAAAATTTTCTTCTCTCTAAAATATTTATCAAATCGTTGAAACAATCGAAGTAGCGATTATATATTCGGAATCCACTTGAACCCTTCATAAAGGTATAAATTTCATTCACTTTTATTAGGGTGTTTATGTTAGCATTTTTTTAGATCGGTTTATAAATGATGTTATGTCTAAGTTTACGGATTGATATTTTTATAAGTATGATATATTTCATGTTTAGAATGCTAGGATTGATAAAATTGATGTAGAAATTGATGAGTCCAGATTTCATACAAACATGATATGATCTTTATAGATTGTGATGAACATAAAGGTAGAAAGAAGATATTCAAGAAGATGATTAGATTGGAGAGAGAGAGAAATTACATTAGCAAATCTTGAATTCTGATTAATGACAAAAGCTTAATTACAATTACAAGGTAAATCCTATTTATACTAGGAAATTGTAAAGACTAAGCTATTACAAGGAAACTATGCTAAGGAGAAACTTGAATATAACATTAAGCACTAACTTGAACCCAACATTCTCCCCCTTTGGATTCAAGTTTGGACTCTTGTAAACTTCGTTTTGCGCAGTCCAARGATTTTCTCTAACCTTCTCAGAGCATTTCTATATTGAATCTTCTCCTCGAGCAAATTGATAGCGTTGACGAGCAAGTATCTTTCTTTGGAATTCATTCGTTCRGATTCAGTAGCCTTTTCGTCCATCACCCTCTTCAAGTCCAGCGCCCTTCTTACAAGCTTAATCGTACCATCAGAATACTTGTTCAACTCACTGAATCTCATGAACTTTTTAACTTGAAGTTGAGCATAGTAGATGACCCCGAACTCTGGATTTTCTAGAAC
>NW_020203482.1:11028-13005 GCF_001531365.2 Cynara cardunculus var. scolymus | reverse complement strand
GTTCTTGTCTGTAATTCGTTTTGATCGAATGGCTTAGATTAATTTGCCTTAGGTCATGTCAGAAAAACGGTTACATGCCGGTATAAATAGCAGTATAGGCCTTTGTAATTCAGTGTGCTTCCAGAATTGTAATTGTCAATATTTTCATCTAATTGAAAATCCTTTGAAGCTTTCTCCTGTGTTCATCATTCTTCTTCACCGTGTTCTTATCGATTTCTACTTGTTTGAATTATTATCTTTTCCGCTACACTATATCTGTCAATCCAATCATTCAAGTAAGTAATCTTTACCAAGAAATAGAGTTATTCGGTCCTAACACGCATACACAAAAAAATCAAAACAAATGACAATTAAAAAAAAATTCACTCACAGACAATTTAAAAAAACGAAATATAAAAAAAATTTAACCTAAAAAAAATAACTAAAAAAATGAAATTAGAGAAAAAAAATTGAACACAAAACACTTAGCAAAAAAAATTTCAAAAAAAAATATTGACCGGATTAGGAATCCGGACAACACACAAACTACACAACACTTAAGACCAAAAAGAATTGTGTCCGGATTAGAAGTCCGGACAACAAGTCACACACTTAGAACAAAAAACGATTGTGTCCAGATTAGAAGTCCGGACAACAAATCAAAATCACACAAAACTAAGACAAAACACAAGTCATAAACCAGAAAATCATCAACTGGTTTAAGGTTGATCGGATTGAAGTCCGATCACCTTGTCCGGTGAGTTATCCGTTCAAAACATAATACGAATACAATCACAAAATACACAAAACAAACTCAAATACATTCAAAATACACAATACGTACTCACTCGAAAATGAAAAACGACACAAAATACACCAAAGTACAATGTCTAATCCGAGTGAATACGAGTTTATTGGTTCGATTATGAAGTTATGTTCATTTTAAGTCATTATCAGTCCATATGATCAATAAGTATCGAGACAATCAACGAATAAAGAATAGTAATCAAATGAATGAATCGAAACCTTGAATAGAGACGATGAACAGTAGACGAAATTGATAGACTGAAATCAATGAACTCGATTTAAGCGGAGAGAGTGAGCGGAGACGATGATGAACAGTATAGGAGCGTAAAAAGTAAAAATGAGAAATGACACGGTTATTTATAGTCAAAGGTCAAAAACTGTTCATATGCTAAACCGCTCAAGGCTTATCCGAATTAGAATAAACCGGTCAAGAGGTGTCCGGCTTATGGAATGAATATTATCTAAGTGTTAATCCGGATACTAAACCRCTCAAGGCATGTACGGTTTAGATGAACACCGGTCAAGACATGTCCGATTTAGAATTAAACCGTTCAAAGGATAATTGGATTAAAGATAAACCGCTCAAAGAGTAATCGGATTAAGGATAAATCGCTCAACAAAGGAAATTAAACCGCTCAAGGATTKARCGATTTAAAGACTTAGAAAAATGAATAAGCTCAAATGATTTCATCGATTTAATATCCGCACAATCCATTGCATAAGTATATCTAATCTTGTCCGGATAAGAGTTTATCATATAGCCTTTTGTCCGGATGTCTAAACCGCACAATAAACCGCTCAAGCTTTGTCCGCTTTAACAATAAATCGGACAAGCTTTGTCCGAATTTAGACTAAACTGTCCAAATACTTATATTTCAAAACTCAATTATCTTTCAAAAATTAGAGAATACTTAAAATACCTGTGAGAAAAATGTAACATATTAGCTCAACACAGATAAAATTCACTCCCCCTAAAAATATGATCAAATTAAAAAAAATACATAGTCCCCCTCAAATATAGATTTCCACAATCAAGAAATTTAAAATCAGATAAAAATTGAAACACTGATTTGTATTAAAAAATACAGATATTTGACTAAATGAATTTGAATTAAATACAATTCAATAAATTGAACTGTTTTTAATAAAAATTCAAATTTTCAAATTCAACATGCCTAACTTAGATACAAG
>NW_020203482.1:1995-6878 GCF_001531365.2 Cynara cardunculus var. scolymus | reverse complement strand
TTGGGTTTGGTATTGTTTGAGTTTGTCATGGTAGGTTTCTATGGTATCACGTCTTCATCAGTCTCCCAATYTGAAAAGCATCACACATATATACTATTTCCCACTTCTCCAATTTCACACTTTAAAGAGTATATGGTAGATATATATTATATTATATTTTTTTTCTTCTCCATTCTTCGGCTTTGTATATATTTAATCGATTTGCTTATTTGTTTTTGCCTAATTTTATATGGATTCCAGCCTAAGTTTTATATCAATTGGGATAGGTGAATTCTTATACATCCATCCCCCAAAGGAACCGGACATGATAATTTTTCATCGTCCTGCTCGAGCAAGAATCAAAAGAACCAAAAATTTACTCTCATGGTTTGAGTTTACTCCCTGGTTTTGGTTAATCCTTCTATTGGATCTTCGCAATGTCACTCCCTGGTTTTGGTTAATCCTTCTATGATTTTTGTATGTTAATCCCTGTAGAAGACAGATCGACTCACTTGTGATTTTAGATTTTGGCGATGCATCACCCCAGGCGATATGTTTTGGCAGGCTGCCTTTCAGCTTTAATTGTAAGTTCTATTCTCTTGCCATTTTTCTGATATTAGTTCCAATTATCGAGGCCTTAGAAAGTCGATTGACTGATTTCTAGGTTATGACTATTTTGTCTGCTGCTATTGGCTAGGCTGCTCCAAACCAGCTATGTTTGTTACTTAATTTGGATATTGATGTTGTTGCGTCCGCGTGGTTATGATCTTATACCCTTTGGTGTAAAAATGTTTCTTACTTGCATCAATTCACACTTTTGCTACATTTTGTAGCCGGTGGACAATGCATTAGTGCTACTRTTTTGCAACTACCTGGTGTTATTGACGACCTTTTCTCTTATGCRGGTCCTCTTGGTGCTATTTTCTCAAATAAAGCAGTCTCACTTTTTCTATGGGCTCCAACCGCTCAAGTAACTTCACTTTTAATTATTTACTTTCTGCATTCACCTGAAATATATTAATATACCTATTTGAACTTCTTGGCTCATGTGTATCTTAAAATATACCTACTTTCTGCATGCCAACAAATAAGCCAAAGTATAAATGAAATGTTATATTTGGCTATAGGTATAATGAATAACTTCTATCAGCTCACATTTTTTGGTTTTGGTTCATTATCAATTTCTATTTTCGTATTTTTGGTTGTGTTTGTGTGCTTATGGTATTGATATTGCATAATGGTAGATGTTATATTTTTTGTTGTGTTTGTGTGCTTTGGTATTGCTCTGTGTGTGTGTTTGTCATGCTCCTGTTTGGGTCTTGCTCTTGATTTTAACTTGAACCTTACTTGATGGATAAACTGGAAAATGGTTTTACAGAGAGCTATATTAACTGGAACTGTTGGTAAATCATACTGCTTTTTGTCCATTTGCAACTTACAGTTTCAACAGCTGTTGGGGTCCTAAGTAAATGCCAAACTTTCTTATTTTTGGTTATGTTTGTATGCTTACAGTTTCCACAGCAGTTGTTTCTTCATGGTTTTGTCATGCTCCTGTCATCTGCATTTACATTTTCTTGAGAACTGCTAACAAAAACAGACAGGCTGTAAATTCTTAAATAGTCAAAAACAGAAACAGATAGCTAACAAATGGTGGACTCTTTGCAAATGAACCAACAGTAGTAAACAGCCCCATAAGAATGTGTGTGCGCATATGTATTTGTCAAGTTTTTTTCTTTCAAGATGCTATTCTGTTTTGCACTGTTTGGGACTGCATTCTGTGATGGCCTTATATATTACATATCAAGTTGTTATTTTTGGCCTGTATTGTAGCCTACTGTACTGGACTTTTATTGGCTCACCGTGTTTTGAAGAAGCTTGAGATGGACGAGGAGTATGAGGGAAATCTTGAGGTATGTAATTTGTTTCCAATTTACTTGGATGTTGTAATTATGCGGATTTATTTTATTTGAGATATATTATTTGCAGGCGACTGGGGAAGATTACTCTGTTGAGCCTGCAGACAGTAGAAGGCCTTTTAGGGCTCTTCTGGATGTTGGTCTTATCAGAATCACCACTGCAAATTGTGTTTTTGGTGCTCTCAAGGTACATGGTTGTTTTTATGCTAGTATTCAATTTCCAATAGGGTGATTTCATGAGAGGAGGCAGAAGCTTATTGAGAGGTTGAATGCGGCAGTTGGTGGCGTAGAAGCTAACATGTTTGATTTTGAATTATTTGAAAAGAAAGTTGAAAACAGTTCAGTTTTGCATGCTTTGATGTTGGATTTATAATTGGCGTTTGTTCAGCTGTATATGTTCCATATTTTTTTCAGATGCGAGCAGACTATGGCCATTCTCTATTTGAATCACTTCTTCCATTGGTTTTGGGCCGTGATGTTAGTGGTGAAGTTGCTACAGTTGGAGGGTCTGTTCAGACTCTTAATGTTAGGCAGGAAGTTTTTGGTGCATTGCATAATTCTCTATTTGATTTCTCTACTTCTATTTTACAAAGAAATGCACCTGATGGTCTGAAGATTCTGTGATTGGCCTACTTCCGATGATGAAAAGTTTTTCCATTTTAACAAAGATTATGAATGTTTATTTTTCATATACTTTGCTCTCTTTTATATTATTGCATAATTCTCTGTTTGATTTCTCTACTTCTATATATCATCGTCAGTTCACATAAGTCCTTAACAAAGAAAGTATGAATTATCTCCATCCTCAGGCAAATCAGAAGTCCACAAAGTGTGGTTATCCCTCAACAGCTGCATGATCAAGGTGTTGTCTTTGTATGATTCCTCACTCAAGGTATCTGACTCAACGATTTCCTCATCACAGACTGTTGTTTCTCCTCTGGAACGATTGAAAATTCTTCTTCAGGTGGATACTTATTCTCTTTTGGTTCCATTTACAAGTAAACACGCATTATGTCATATTCTAGCAGCATCTTTTTTGTTTATTTCATGCTCCTGTGGTACATGTTTTTTGTATTAGTCATGCAAGAAGAAGCAAATCAATCTGCTGGTAATAAAGTTTAGAATCTGCTATCATATGTATTAGAGTGTAGATGATTTAAATATGACTCACTAAATATTATGTACAACCAACCAAACTGTAGATGATTTTACCATGTTTTGAGTGATAACATGTTGGTTATAAGACTATAGTAAACCTATCAAGTGGGTACCTGTAAGCATATACTAATAGCAATGACTGGAACGAAAACCAGAAACACCTGCCACGAAATCTGAGACATGATTGCAATTAAAGCAAGAAGCTGTATAACTGCAAACACAAAAACACCAACGATATTTGGAATGTAGATACTGATAAAGCTTCTTTATGTGCACCAACGAGTTCCATAAAGTCGCTTCCTGAATTGAGAATGTGTTTATACTTTCTAGCTTGTTTGATCCTTCCAACTTTTAAGACCTTATTAGAAGTTCAATACATACAGGTTTAAATCATGGCAACTTCTTGGATCATGGTTCACCTTGTCAAACTTAATTATAATATGTATTTGGTAGCATTATAATATTATATAATATGGTTTAAATCATGGCAATTTCAGTGCTTTTTGAAAATAGCATTATAATATTATATAATATGGTTTAAATCANATATTATATAATATGGTTTAAATCATGGCAATTTCAGTGCTTTTTGAAAATAGCATTATAATATTATATAATATGGTTTAAATCATGGCAATTTCTTGAATTATTATCTTTAATTTCTTGCAATATTTCTCATACCCATGTGGTTTCTTGTATGTTTTTGTGTGTGTCTGTGTATATATATATATATACTAGAGCCATTAAATTCTAATTCATAAGTGATGAACTTGATGCTGCTTGGTCTATATTCACGCCATTGTTGAAAGAACTTGAAGCCAAGAAGATTGCACCAGATTTATATCTGTATGGCAGCAGAGGATCTGTAGGAGCTCATTATCTGGCGGCAAACTACAATGTCCGGTGGGGAGATCTTGCCGGCGACGACTGATCTGCATGTAAATGTGCTATTTTTTGTCAATCTTAAATACTTCGTCCCATAAAAATTAAATATCTACATTTCCATTTTAGTTTGTCCCAAAACAAGTGTATTTTCAAAAGTAAATAGATTGCATCATGATTTTGTCTTTAGTCATGTGATGAAGAAATTCGGTACTTCCTCTATAATTAATGTGAAATCGTCATTTCCTTGATTAAAAAGTGGACATTTTTCATTAGAACATTTATTTTGGGACGAGAAAAATATTTTTTATGGGATTATGTCAAGGTGCTAAAAGGCGTGTCGTAGCATAAGACGCGTCCATGCCGTTACATTAAGTTCGATAGCTTTTGGGTAAAAGTGTGGACCCCATGAGGCGCACAACACGTAGGTTTTTTACAAAGCACATTTTTTTAACATTTTAAAAAGAATTTCAAGTTTTGTGAGCTTTGAGTATATGGGTTTAGAAACTCAATACATGTGTAATTATTTTTTCATTCAGTTTTGCTAATATACCATATTAACCTTCAACTTTATATATTAGTTGACTTGCAAAATAACCACACAAACTCATGATTCAAGGCTAGACTAATGTTTCGGAATTTTGATTCACCTGCGCTGCATCGCGCGGGTACACCACTAGTATGTATATATATATATATATAAACTCTTGAACCTTTATCGTAAACTCTTGAATCTTTATTGTGAACACTTGATTTTCAGTTCGTTGGATTGTATGTTTGAATCTTTCAATGTTGTTAAATTGATTTTCATATTTTGAAGTAGTTTCGAGTTTTATGAAGTATTTTGAAGGTTGACTTTTTATGAACGCCATCCGGGTAGTGGCACATGTTTAGTTTTATTGGTTTTCAGAATAACTCAATTAATGGGCACATTATTTGGGATGCCTT
>NW_020203482.1:0-832 GCF_001531365.2 Cynara cardunculus var. scolymus | reverse complement strand
TGAACCCACCTTGTGGACTAGGCCGATTTTATTGGCTCCAGGGCGGATGGATCGATCCTAGGATTACCCAYCATGTGACCGTGGTTAAATTCACGAGGGACTCGGGGTGTGTGCCTGCATGCCGGCCCTATAGTTCGTGTAGTTTGGCCACTCCACGAACACTACAGGAATTGACGGATTGTGTTTAAATGATGTTTTGAAATGAGAACTGTGAAACGTCTTGATTTTCTATGAATTCAGTTTCATTGATTTTTAAGTCTTTCGCTTTATTATCGATGTTACGTATTATTATTTCAAGTTTATATACAATCTGTTCACTGAGCCCTGTGCTCAGCCGTGTTCTTGTTTTCTGACACGGCAGGTTTCAAGTGATTCTAATAAGGGACGGGACTTGAGATCGAACGTTTGACTTTTTGGAGTTGGTAAACTCGTTGGTAGATGTATAATATTCTAAACTTATAAATAGTTGATAGAATGTAATATTTTGGATTGTAAAGCATGTTTTAGAAGTTAATCTACGTTTGGAGTTTATTAGTAGCTCTGCAATGTTTGTGTCTTAGAATTAAGTCCCGTTAGTGACACCGCCCGTTCCGGACCACGGGGACGGGGGATGTTACACTAAGTTAGAAGGGAATTTTATCATTAATATGTCAATAACAAGGACAATAATTTCCAGTCATTTAAATGATAATTCTTGGACTGTATTACTCAGTTTAGGGTATTGAAAACTTACTTGATTAATTAGATAGACATTGARTAYGCARYGGACAGTATGTAAATCAAGCAGGTAGCAATCAATAAGAACACAATGAAGAACTCTTGAAGAACACAG
>NW_020203481.1:13995-19857 GCF_001531365.2 Cynara cardunculus var. scolymus | reverse complement strand
GGTATTGGAGTTATGTACGACGAGAAATTACGCAAGTAAAATCTCAAGAAATACCTGTTCAGAAAATGTACTCGTTTTCCAAAAAAAAATTCATTTTCCAAAACCATTTATTCAAAAATTTTCTAGAGACTCCCCCTAGAAAACAGATTTAAGTAATGAAACTTTTAAGCTCAAAAAATGAAAAAAAATTAAGCACGGGTTCTAAACTGAATGTTTAGAAACCACACTCGGTAAAGCTCGAGTTCTGAACTGAAGTGTTCAGAAGCCTTTGTTGGAATAAAACACAACTCCCAAATGCTTTTAATCTTTGAAGAATAATTGGGTAATCCAATGACATACCCTTGATAGTACTGATTAGAACGAGAATAGTTCTTAGAAACATTAGATTTAGGACTAMTTGAATAACTGTTCGAATATGAACAATTATAAAAGCTGGTTTTACTGAGAAGGAGAACCAGCTGAGCTTTGAGCATACGAAAAATCTTTGACTTTTTGTAAAAGCTGGTCTCTTTCTACAGTAACTAATTCATATTTCTTTTCCAGTTCAGTTCTCATGTTCAATTCAGTTTCAAGGTCTGTCTTTAGATCATATAATTTCTTTGAAGTATCCAGGAGTTTACCTTCTAACTCCTTCATTAGCATTTCAAACTTTTTCTTCTGAAGTATCCAGGAGTTTACCGTCTAACTCCTTATAACCTCCTTTTCTTCTGCTGCCAGGTCAAGAGGTCCACCGATGGACACCTTCCTCTTCAAAATATCCTTTTCTTGAGAAGCAAGTGTTCCATACACGTCATGAAGTGACCAACTGTCTAAGTCTTGATTTGCTTGGAGAGACATCGACAGTTCTGTCCACTCATCACCGAGACTTTCGAGGAAAAGGACATTATTTTCCTCTTTGGTCCTAGCAATGTCGTTTATACGGCATTGATTGTTCAATGTGTTGAGACGATCATATGTCTTTTGTGTCGATTCATCGAGCAATGCCTTGAAATTCGTGTATTCATTCAAGCATTGCGCCTTATGATTCTTCTTCGTTTTAGCACCTCCCTCCTGTTGACTGGCCAATTCATCCAATATCTCCTTCGCTGTTGCACAAGCATCCAGAGATTGGAAAATGTCATTTGGAATGGCCATGATAATCAACCTCTTAGCCTTCCTGTCTTCCTTTTCTCGCTCGATGTCATCTTCATCCAAGTTGCTTTCATCCTTTACCATGTAGTAGGCAACAACTTCTACAATAGTACTCGTTCTAGGAACTCTTGGAACAAGAGTTTGAGGAACATATGGTCCTTCCATTATAGACCCGAGGAGATTTCTGTCCATCCCCTCCAGGAAGTTCACCATGCGAATCCTCCATTGTGGATACTCTTCATGTTGAAGAGTTAGAGGTTTGGTGAGGGAACCCACACTATAGGCAGAATTCTAGTTGGCCATTAAAACGATTTGGAAGAGAAGAAAATTTTACGAATGGAGAAAATTGAGAGATTTTTGAATATTCAGATTCAAATTGATCGTTTTGATTGGAAAATCAATCAATTTGCTCTGATACCAATTGTTGATCCCAGATCTCTTAATAACACGAAGATTTAAGTTATTAAGAACCTAAATTTATCGTATGGATGAATAATAGTGAAGAACAACTTAAGAATATTCAATAGAATTATGAAGCGTCAAAGATCTCACTATTATTACTTTGATGAGAAGAAACGACTATGATTACAAAAGATATAAAAGCTATTTATACAAGTAATCTATTTTAAGAGATAACTATCTAGAGAAAATATATCTATAGGATATTCTAAGAAAAGATATCAATCTAGAAATATGGAAATTATCTCAATCTACTTGGTGAAATAGAAATCCAGCTGTCGATGTGTCATCTTCTTGCTTGGATATCTCTGATTGAACCGTTGTTGAATCCTTTGTTGATCCCAGATCTCTCAATAACACTAATAAGTAAGGTAAGAATAACCTAATTATATAGTTTGGATGAATAAAATGATGAGCACTCAAGAACAAATGATGAACATTCAAAGAATATACTTGAGTGTCAACGGTTTCATTTTATTTCAATGATTGTGAAAAACGTAGGAGAGTCAAAGATTACAATAGGCCTAACCACCTATTTATACTATTAATCTAGACAAGAAGATAACTATCTAGTGAGACTATCTAGCAAATCTTCTAGGGAAAGATAAAGCTTATCTAAACATGGATAATTAACAAAACAAGATAAACTTTGTAGAATCCAGCTGTTGATTTGTCATCTCCACCTGTCTTCCATGGGGCATTATTTCAACCTTATCTTCATATCTTCATCGCATGCCGCTGGTTGAACTAGTGTGGAAAACTCCAAGTGTTGGTACCCAGGAGGGCTATGAAGATGCTCTTTCCATCGTATCTCTGGTTAGTTCATCGACCCTCTGGTTGTTCTTCAGACTTAGCTGCGTTGCCTTGAAGTCTTCCATCGGCCTTCTGGTTCTTCATCACTTGTTTGTCTTCATTACTCCCACATATTAGACTTATGGGGTCTAACATCCTCTAAGTGTTGATGACCAGAGGGGTGATGAAAATGCATTGTTCATCGCACCTATGGATCCGTCATCGCATCTCTGGTTGGCTTTGGACACTTAGGATTTCTTCCAGCTTTTCTTTCATCGTCCCTCTGCACTTCCATACTTGTATATTTTTCATTAATTTTACAATAAGAATTATGGGGTCTAACAATCTATCTCTCTTAAAAACGTTCATGAAATTTTGATTTTGATAAGTTTGCAAGAGACTTTCTTGATTCTGATTCTGAAGAAGAAATAATATGTGAATCGCCAAAAGTAATTTTGGATAAGAAAACACAAGTTTCGAGAATCCCAATGAATTCTGACATCCCAGACTTGTGCGTACAAGCTAAAAGTTCTTCAGATCTAGAAAAGGAAAGTTGAATAAAGCTAAGTCTGCCAAGGAAATTTCACAAGGCCCGACCCCTCGCTCTAAATTTATAAAGTTCACTCCTGAACAGAAACAAAAGTGGCATGCTTCTGAAAATTCTAACTTTCATATTTCATCTTCTTCAGCTAAAGGGAAGAAGGTCAATCAACCCCTCAGAAAGGAAGTAAAATCCAAGCCTGCCCCTTCCAATAAAAATTCTGCACTAGATAGGAAGTTTGTAAAAGCAATCAATGCTAGGACAGGACGTTTTCATTATGCTTCTACTTTCAAGTCTTGTAATAAAAAGAATGTTGTTAAACACTCTTATCCAAAAACTCCCACCTGTCAGTGCTTAACTCTCTTACAAATTCTGAAGAATCATATGTTAGATTATCGTTGCATTTTTTCTGAGCATGTTAATAGATATGAAAACGTTAAAACTCATGAAAAAATGAAGAAAAAGCCTAAGCCTACAAAGGCTAAGGGCAAAGAAAAACAGCCCAAATCCAAGAGGGATGATGAAAAAGAGGATGTTAAATCCCCAACTAACCACAGAGGACCCGTTATGAAATGGGTACCTAAAAACCCTTAATTTGTCTTGCAGGACCAACGTCTGTAACCATGGTATATGGATTCAGGTTGCTCCAAGCACATGATTGGTTATAGAAATCAACTCTCCTCCTTCATCGAAAAATCTGGAGGATCTATGACTTTTGGAGACAACAACAAGGGTACAATCAAGGGGTATGGCACACTCATCAAGGGAAACATTATCCATCACAAAAGTGGCTTATGTTGAAGGCTTGAAGCATAATCTGTTAAACATCAGTTAGTTTTGCGACAAAGGTCTGGAAGTACGATTTCATAAAGGTTTCTGCATCATCGAAACGAACCCTGGTCAAACCATCATTCAGGCCAAGAGAGAAGGAAATCTCTATCTTCTGGATTCCCAATCTTTTGTGATTCAAGACACTCTATGCCTTATCTCCCATAGGAGCGAGGAAAATTGGCTATGGCATCAATAATTCTCTCATCTGAATTTTGAAGTCTTAAAGAAGTTAGCCAAACAGAAGTTGGTCAAGGGGATACCTGATCTGAACTTTGAAAAAGACCACCTATGCTCGACCTATGAGATCCGAAAGTCAAAGCCGGCTTTTCACAAGTTCAAGTCAGAAACCTCGTGCTCCAAACCGCTGGGTATGCTCCATAGCGACCTTTGTGGGCCCATCGCAACTTAAAGCCTCTTTTGGAAGAAGTACATTCTAGTACTTGTTGATGAATTCTCAAGATATACATGGGTTGAATTTGTCAAGAAAAAATCAGACGTTACTGAACTCCTCATCGCGGTGATGAAAAAGCTCCAAGTTCTTCTACAACGCAAACTCATCAAAGTTAGAAGTGACAATCGAACAGAATTCAAGAATGCCAAAATTGATGAATATCTCATCAATGAAGGTATATCTTAGAACTTTTCAGCAGCCAGAACTCCACAACAAAATGGAGTTGTTGAGCGACGGAACAAAACCCTTATAGAAGCAGCACGGACCATGCTTGCTTCATTAGAGCTACCCATTTCCTTCTGGGCTGAAGCAATCTCTACTGCCTGCTTCACCTAGAACATATCAATCATCAACAAAAGGCACCAAAAGACCTCCTATGAACTCATCAACCAAAGACGTCCAAATGTCAAATATTTCCATGTCTTTGGGTGCAAATGCTTTGTACTCAACGATCGGGAGTATCTTGGAAAATTTGACAAGAAAGCTGATGAAGGCATATTTCTGGGGTATTCTCAATCTGCCAAGGCCTACAAAGTTTTCATCAGAAGTACCAAAATCATCATTGAAAGCATCAATGTGTCCTTTAATGATGCATCACCAATGAATTCTGGACAACACAGTTCTGAACTTGGGCTAACAAAAGGAGCCTCTGATTCATCTCTTTGTAAACCCATTGAACCAGAACTGGCTCAATTATATGAAGACATGTTTGAAGAAGATGCACTCTCTGGACAAGTACCCAATGAGAAACCACCTTCCAGAGCTGATGAACCATATGAGATCTCCAATGCTGAAGGTACAACTCTTTCTGAAACTCATATTACTTCACCATCTACTTCTTCTGTGTCTTCAGAACCAGAGCACAACTCTGGAGACGATCTCTTTGAGGGGGAGCAAGCAGTTCCATCAACCAATGAAGAACTGCATCCTGTTGCTCCGGAACCCCAATCTTGCACTAAGTGCAGAAAAGAACATCCCCATCAGCAGATTATTGGTGATCCATCATTCGGTGTTAAGACGAGATCTACCACTGCCAATGAACGCCTCTTCGTGAATTTTCTAAGCATGATCAAACTGAAGAAAATTTCTGAAGCCCTACAAGATCCAAACCGGATAGACACAATGCAAGAAGAATTACTCCAGTTTAAGCGGAACAATGTTTGGTCCCTCATGCCTTTGCCTAAAGGGAAAACCGCGATTGGGACCAAATGGGTCTTCAAAAATAAGAAAGACGAAGATATCATCGTTATTCGAAATAAAGTTAGGCTAGTCGCCAAGGGCTACTGCTAGGAAGAAGAGATAGACTACGATGAAACCTTTGCCACAGTGGCTAGGCTTGAAGCAATTATAATATTTCTCGCCTATGCAACGCATAAGGGTTTCAAGGTTTATCAAATAGACGTCAAGTCTGCCTTCCTCAATGGAAAACTCCAAGAGGAAGTCTATGTGCAGCAGTGTCACACCCTGCTAAAGCGGAAACATGGAATGCTAACAGACAAGCGAGTCTTGGCAACAGTTTAAGAGAAACACTTTCAGCAAAGATTCACAATAATAATAAAAATAAAAGTTCATCGACTTAATAGGATTCCAAGGTTACAGAAATATTTGAAATACAATAAAAACTGTCTTAATCGATATGATCCAAGTAATGCTTCCC
>NW_020203481.1:10865-13350 GCF_001531365.2 Cynara cardunculus var. scolymus | reverse complement strand
TGCTTTCCTTAGGAGGCTTGCTATCACTTGTTCGGACTTCCTGACAGAACGACCAATTTTTAATAAGAATTTCGAACCTCCAAAACTTAAGTTGTGAAAAACTGTCTTCAATGCAATCCGTCAGATGCTATTACCAAAGTAGCGGACGCTTAGACATTAGCTTAAACGAATATCTTCAAAAAGTCAGATAATGACATCATTTAATGTCTTTCCAAAGCAAATGATGGAAGCCGCCATCTGTTGGAATTTGAAGATTTTGGGTGGTTTTAATACCCTTCCCAAGAACAATTATAACCTCGAGTCGCACACCTTCCCCAAAACCGGTTGCATGTCCAAGAATGGCAGCAAATGGGGATGGTTTCGACTCTAGATTTTCGGGAATAGAGATAGATAATACCCTAAATTCTCATTTCTTGAGTAAGATCCGGATAAGAAAAGAAAACAATTTGGAAGTCTTTAGATTTCAGAAAGCTATAAGAGAAAAGATTTGATTTAGAGTTGCATGCAGGACTCAAGTCACCCAAAGGTGTAACCGGTTCTTAAAGTGTAAGAACTCTCTTCTTCTCTTTTGAGATTAAAAAGGTTTCTGGGTCATAGATTATCATCTGATGAAGACATATGCATGTCTTCGATGGATAATCTCGCCATCCGAAACTTGAGTTGAGTAGAAAGATAGGAAATCGAACACTTGAAAGGGGATTAGATGACTTTAGGAGCATACCTTTTTGAAGACAAGGCAGATAAGAACGATTCGAGCACAACAGCAATCCTAAACTTGCAGGGAGAAGAGTTTAGGTTGAAGGTGATGAATTATTTAGAGAGGGAGAATGAGGAATGACCAGGGCTTTTTGAATAAAGAAGAGTTTTTAAAAGAGGAAGGGGGTATTTATATGAGACTTCTAGAAGAGAAGTGGGCTGGCCTCTCAAAGCCCAAGCCCAAGGATTTAAATATTTCCTTAAATTAAGGCCCAAAATGTCTAAGTCTGGAACAAGACTAGCTGTCGTACAAAATGATCAGTTTGGGCAACCAGCGCCTCAGAAAGAAGACAACAGAGCCTCTGTGAAGAAAAGATGCCAGAGCTTCTGTGAAGAGACTCAGAGCTTCTGCAAAGAGATGCCAGAACCTCTGTGAAGAGATAGAGAGTCTCTGTGAAAAGATAGTCTGAGAAGAATTGCCGGAGTCTCTGAGAAAGGATGCAGAGTCTTTGAGAAGAGGAAACAGAGCCTCTGTAGATAGTGCCAGAGCCTCTGTAGCTAGTGCCAGAGCCTCTGTAGCTATCACCAGAGCCTCTGTGGCTAACGCCAGAGCCTCTGATCGAATAAGCGACCTCTTCAAGATCATACTCTGAATAAGGTTAATCCTAAAAGACTTAGTTTTCTAATGAAGTTTTTGAATTGAGGTCCCAACCTGGAAATCCAAAAGTGCAGAGTTCTTACAGTCTCCCCAACTCCGAAAAATTTCGTCATGAAATTTAATCGTTTGCGCTTCCATTCATGGTTTGCTTGAGAAGAGATGGGGATACTTGTTCTTCATGAAGTCTTCTCGTTCCCATGTATACTCCGGTCCATTCTTGGAACTCCAATGAACTTTCACGATGGGTATACGACTATGTCTGAGTTGCTTAACTTTTCTATCCATAATCTCCAAGGGTTTTTCGACAAAATGAAGTTGATCAAAAACTTGCAAGTCTTCCAAGGGTAAAATCTGGGTTTCATCTGATAGGCATTTCTTAAGATTCGATACGTGGAATGTATCGTGGATAGCACTTAACTCTTGAGGCAGATTTAACTTATACGCTACTGGTCCTATTCTTTCTATTATTTCGAAAGGACCAATATAGCGAGGGCCCAACTTGCCTCTCTTTCCATAACGCATAACTCCCTTCCAAGGCGAGACCTTTAGAAAAACTTTATCACCTTTCTGAAATTCTAAAGGCTTCATTCGATTGTCAGCATAGCTTTTCTGTCGATCCCTAGCAGCCTTGAGTCGATCCTTAATTACCACGATCTTATCGGTGGTTTCTTGGATAATATCGGGTCCACTTAATTGTTTGTCACCAATTTCTGACCAACATAATGGAGATCTGCATTTGCGCCCATATAAAGCTTCATAAGGCGCACATTGAATGCTAGTATGGTAACTGTTGTTGTAAGCAAATTCCACTAAAGGAAGATGCATGTCCCAACTTCCACCAAATTCCAAAACACAGGCCCGCAGCATGTCTTCCAGGGTCTGTATGGTTCTCTCGGTTTGACCATCCGTTTGGGGATGATAAGAAGTGCTCAAGTCTAGACGAGTACCTAATCTTTGCTGAAGCAATTGCCAAAACCTTGATGTAAAGCGACTGTCTCTATCCGATAGAATAGAAATAGGCACTCCATGCCTAGCAACAATTTCGCTTATATAAATCTGAGCTAGCTTCTCCATTTTATAGTCCTCCCTGATTGGCAAAAAGTGAGCAGATTTTGTCAAACGATCCACAAT
>NW_020203481.1:5673-7870 GCF_001531365.2 Cynara cardunculus var. scolymus | reverse complement strand
GGCATTTCTTTAAATCCTAACATAAGAGAGTTCATAAGATTGAGTGGAACATGAGTAGCTTTCCATAAGATTTTAAAGATGCTTACATGTCCTACTTGCATGAGAAAGGATAGGAAGATGACAAGCAATCGATATAAGATACAACAATCACATACCCAAAAGACATAATGGAATTTCCTACAAAAGATAGCATGCATCATAAGGTCAAGAAAAGATACAAAACAGAGTTTCAAGTTTCAGGTCAAAAGAGTAATCYAATCTAAATCCTTCCTAAAATAATAACCATCCAATGACCATTCCTAGAGCTAGCATTATCATACTAAAAACAAACAGTCACCTATATAACTTCCTAATCTCTCGCCTGGCGGCAGCAGCCATCTCCCCATTCCATTCTATACTCTGATGATGTGCTTCCACAATTTCCGATAGGTTGTTGAGGATATTGTGGTGATAACCGAGTCGGGTCTGATGCATTTGCGTGTCCTCCGCGATCCGCCTTACCCAATCCCTCTCTGATGGTTTCATCCCTTGCGGATAGGATGCCGGTATACCAGTCACAATTTGGGTCATTCTGCTCCCGCCTTGGGGTCGAGATGACTCTCCAACGACCCTCTGAGAGTTTCCAAACGTCACCTTCTGTGGTACAGGAACACTCTTTCGAGGCGTGAGTCTGGTCCTTGGTCCATGCTGGGCTCGCGACGGAACATCAGAGACTGGCTCCATCGGACGTAAGCAGGACACCTGTGGGGTAACCACAGTACCACTAGAAATTGTATCCTGATCATATGGATCTATCTCTTCATTTCGAGTTGGGTTCCTCTGAGAGCGACCGATTATGTAACCGGAATCGTCTACGGAATATTCGCTTGAATTTGAAGACATCGTCGAGAGGATCTGTGACATAAATAATCGTGGTTAGTAAGGTATATCCTCTAACAAGAACTTAGTGGTTTATGAGGAAGCTTCTAAACAACTCTAAGTCTCAACAATCATGCTAGAATCCTTAGACAATACTCGAGTTCTATACCAGAGCTTCTGCTAATAAAACCAGAACCTCTGTTTCCTCACAGAGCTTTCGAGGCCAGAGCCTCTGTTCACAAGATGGCTACCATAGCTTCTGATGTAGAGGCCAAAGCCTCTGTACACAGAGTGTTTACCAGAGCTTATGGTGTCGAGGCCAGAGCCTCTGTACACAAAGTGTCTACCAGAGCTTCTGGTGTCGAGGTCAGAGCCTCTGTACACAGAGTGTTTACCAGAGCTTCTGGTGTCGAGGCTAGAGCCTCTGTACACAGAGTGTCTACCAGAGCTTCTGGTGTCGACCCCTATGCTTATCATTCATTTAACTCATGCATGGACCCTTTGGTTCTCTTATTCACTTATGGAAGGGTTTCTAATAAAGAGACCAGAACCTCTAATCCTAGAAAACAGATGTTTGCCAAAAGTGGGACTAAGCACATGCTTTTCATAGTAGTGTCACAACTAGAGCATACCTCTAATCAAATCGATTAAGTTCTTTTTATTACACATAAATTAAGCACAGGTGATCAGACTCTACTTAACCAATGTGTAACAACAAGGCCCGCTTTGAACACATGGTTAAAAATCGTTTAGAAATCATTTTAGTTATAGTCGATGGTTTTTAAAGAAAAACCAGTGTTCTCTATAACCGAAGCTCTGATACCAAATCTGTCACACCCCGCTAAAGCGGAAACACGGAATGCTAACATACAAGTTAGTCTTGGCAACAGTTTAAGAGAAACACTTTCAACAAAGATTCACAATAATAATAAAAATAAAAGTTCATCGACTTAACATGATTCCAAGGTTACAAAAATATTTGAAATACAATAAAAACTGTCTTAATCGATATGATCCAAGTAATGCTTCACCAGAGTCCACATAACTTACTTAGCACCTGAAAAGCATGGCATAAAGCATAGTCAACTATTAGAGTTGGTGAGTTCACAGGTTTTATATGCATAAAAATAATTTTGAATGCATCAATGTTGGTGATAAATTTATGAACAATATCTTTAAAATAACGACATACACATGATTGAAAGTAGTTGAGCCACTACTAAACCTAAGAACGCCCCTTGAACTACCTCAGAGGTGGTAGCGAACCACATGTGTAGATCATATATACAAGAACAACCTCAGCGGTGGGACTAAATCCCACATGTGTAGAACTCATGCC
>NW_020203481.1:0-3153 GCF_001531365.2 Cynara cardunculus var. scolymus | reverse complement strand
ATGTTTTCTTGAAGTATCGTTGTCTCTGAATGAATTACAAAACAAGTTCTTCAGCGATCACTGAACAAGCTCAGTGTATGATCGCTGGAACTGAAATTACAGACACAGAAATACATCGAAAGGAAAAAGGGATTATCATCAAATCACTGAGAGAAAGGATCAACACATCGACACAACCCTCTTTCTTAAAAGGCATAAAGGTTATTTTGATTGTCTATATATATGTGGACGACATTATATTTGGCTCTACTCACTCAAAATTTTGTGAAAAATTCTCAGAACTGATGAAAAGCAAATTTGAGATGAGTATGATGGGAGAACTAAGTTTCTTCCTTGGTCTTCAAATAAAACAAACTTTAGAAGGGATTTTCATCAACTAGTTCAAATATGTGACCGGCCTTCTAAAAAAATATAATCTTTCAAATTCATCATCTATGAGAACTCCAATAGATACATGCGCTAAGTTATTCTCTGATCCCTTAGGCAAAGCTGTAGATGAAACAATCTATAGAGGCATGATTGGATCACTCATGTATCTTACAACTAGTAGGCCAGATATTATGTTTGCTACTTGTCTTTGTGCAAGATATCAAACTAATCCTAAAGAATCTCATATCTCTACAGTCTAGAGGATCTTTAGATAGTTTAAGGGCACCCCATTCTTGGGACTCTAGTATCCAAAGAACTCTGGCTTTGAACTAATAGCCTATACAGATGCAGATCAAGTAGGTTGCAAGCTTGATAGAAAGAGTACATCTGGAAGCTGCCAACTAGTTAGTTGGACATCCAGAAAACAGAACTGTGTCTCAACATCTACAACAGAAATAGATTATGTTGTTGCTGCTAGTTGTTGTTCACAAGTGCTCTGGATGAAAACCTAGCTGAAGGATTATGGGTTTCAATATGAGAAAATCCCCATCCTCTATGACTCCAAAAGTGTTGTAGCAATCTCTGCAAATCCTGTGCAACACTCCAAGACAAAGCACATTGATGTCAGGTATCATTTTCTTAAAGATCATGTAGAAAAGGGGACCATAGAGATGTATTTTGTTCCCACAGATATTCAGCTTGCTGATCTTTTTACTAAAGCATTAAATGAGAAAAGATTTCTATTTCTTGTCAGCAAGATCGATATGCTGAATCTCACCACTTAAGGCAGATCATCATTCAAACCAGAGATTTACAATATCTCTAGGTTATGCCAAGAGTGATACATTCATATGGCCCTCGTAACCAAGTACTCTAAGCCAGAGTCTCTGGTTCTATAGACCAGAGCCTTTGGAAAATTGGAATTACTTAGTTCATATTTAGCCTAAATTCCTCACTCTTTGGAACTAGAGCCCCTCTGGTCCGAAGAAGGTCCTTAGTGTTTTCACTAAGTACCCCCCCCCCTTTCCCAACCAGACCTTATGGTTCTAAAGGCCAGAGCCTCTGGATTCCAAATCTTTAGGACAAGAGCCCCTCTGGTCCAACTTGGTCTCTCCTCATCCATTTTCCAAGCATTTTTCTTAGTTTTTTCATTCTTCTTTCAACCAGAGCCTCTGGTTCTAAGGACCAGAGCCTCTGGATTCCAAGTCCTTGGGACCAGAGCCCCTATGGTCCAATTTGGTCCTCATTTCTTATCTTTTTCCTTGTATTTCACTTATGTTGTATACCTTTCATGTAATCAGATCCTCTGGTCATAAAGCCTAGAGCCTCTGAATTCTAAGTGTTTGGAACCAGATACCCTCTAGTCCAATAGACTCCCCAGAATCCAAGTACTCGTACTTGTTTTCTTCACATTAATACATCTAGAGACCCTCTGGTTGTACTATGCTTTTCTTATCTTGGTTGTTTTTGAACATCTAGAGGTTTAACCATGTTTTTATCACCTAGAGTCTCTATTTCTAAAGACCATAGCCTCTGGTTCCTTTTTCCCATTGAGCCAGAGCCCCTCTGGTTCAATGGTTTCACTTTATGCACACCCAAGTACTTATCTTTTCACTATCCTTCACAACCAAAGCCTCTGGTTGTAAAGACCAGAGCTTTTGGCTACCATATTTTCTCCCCTATTGATTCTAGGGGGAGTTTTTACTCTATTCCAAACTCCTTGCATCTTTTAAGGGGGAGTTCATGCATATCCCTTAAGCTCTTAAGGATCAAAGAAGAACCAATCACCCCTCTGGTTGAACTTCACAACTCAACTAGAGGCCCTTTGGTTCCTTATCTTTATCTTTTAATAGCATCTTCCCAACGAGAGCCTCTGGTTCGTCTATCCAGAGTCTCTAGACCCCAAATATGCTAAATTTTGGAGTAACTTAACCCTTACATTGAACCAGAGCCCCTTTGGTTTCTTTACTAGGGTCATTTTAATTCCAAGGGCTTTAAGTGTTGATCCCACATCTCTCAATAACAATAATAATCTAGTTAACAATAACCAAATTATAGTGATTTGATGAAGAAAGTGAAGAACACTCAAGAAGAAATTAGAAACAATAATGAACAATCTTGAGCGTCAAAGATTTCACTTTATTAATAATAAAAATGTAAAAAGCGACTTAGATTACAATAGGCCTAATCACCTATTTAAACTAAAAAGAAGATAACTATCTAATAAGACTTTTTAGCTAATCTTCTAATAATAGATAACGATTATCTAAACTATGGATAAACATTAGTAATTAAGATAAACTCGAAATCTAGATGTTGACTTGTCATCTCCAGCTGTCATTCATGGTATGATAGATCATCCTTATCTTTAAGTCTTCATTGCATGCTTCAGGATGAATTGCTGGAAAATACTCTAAGTATAGTTGACCAGAGGTTTGATGAAGATGCTCTTTCTATCGCATCCTTGGTCGTCCATCGGTCCTCTGGTTGTGCTTCAAACTTAGTCAATTCTGCCTTGATGTCTCCATCGGTCTTCTGATTCTTCCTCACTTATTGTTTTTCATTACTTTTTCACTTTATGAATTATGGGGTTTGTTGATCCTCTCTCTCAGTGATTTGATGATAATCCATTTTTCCTTTCGATGTATTTCTGTGTCTGTAATTTCAGTTCCAGTGATCATACACTGATCTTGTTCAGTGATCGCTGAAGAACTTGTTTTGTAATTCATTCAGAGACAACGATACTTCAAGAAAACAACACTCACACCAAAGATCCTTCAGCAA
>NW_020203480.1:15632-19512 GCF_001531365.2 Cynara cardunculus var. scolymus | reverse complement strand
AATGGTCGTCAGAATCCGAGCTACACCGAGCTTGTGAATGAAGTGTCATATGACGTGAGTAAACTACTGTTATTTTGGAAAGTAATCTAACGGGGTCCAGATATTTTCACGATCTAATCTTTATGGGTGGTAAAATTGCCGTTTTTATTTAGGTGTTCGATGCTGTTGTTGGTGATGTTGCAATTATCACTAACCGTACAAAGGCCGCGGACTTCACACAGCCGTATATCGAGTCGGGTCTGGTTGTAGTTGTGCCCATAAAGAAGCTAAACTCAAGTGCTTGGGCTTTCTTGCGGCCTTTTACTCCGCTCATGTGGGCGGTCATCGGAGTTTCCTTTCTCGTCATTGGAGTTGTCATCTGGATACTGGAACACAGGCTGAACGACGAATTTAGGGGGCCGCCAAAGAAACAGTTGGTCACCATCTTTTGGTGAGCAATCTCATATCTGCTAGACTTGGACAATTTTTCCTCTGTATGTAAACCTGTTCGCTCCTAGATGGCCTTTTTTGGAGATTATACACATTCTCACGTTATATCAGGACCATGGTCTTCCACTTCAGAAACTAGACAACCTGGGACGATCTATGTCAGTCTGCCCCCTATAGACCTTTAGAAACCAGACAATATGAGACAATCTATGACATTCAGCCCCCTATAGATGTTTAGAAACCAGACAATCTGGGGACAATCTATGTCATTCTGGCCTATATAGACATTTAGAAACCAGACAATCTGGGACAATCGGCGTCTGCACCCTAATAGACGTCAGTCTGGGACAATCTGTGTCTGCACCCCTATAGACGTCTGGCAGCCTGTTTATCCTCTGCTAAGAGTGGAGTGTGAAGTCATACATCAGCTAAACTTGGACCATTTCTCTCTGTTGTATGTTAAAACCCCCCTTCTCTCTTTTAAGGGTTTTTTTGGAGAGTAATCTAATGATGTACCAGATATATTCTCAGGGACATTGCTTAACTCATCGGTTCTTTTGTAAGATTTGTTCTTCGTTTTGCAGGTTTACGTTGTCAACTATGTTTTTCTCGCACAGTAAGTATCAAACCTCTGATTATCTATTCGAATAGTAACGGGTGACGAGAGCGAAATTGATGATGAAGTCGAAAACTTTCAGGAGAAAAAACGGTGAGCACCCTTGGTCGGATGGTTCTTTTCATCTGGCTTTTCGTGGTTCTGATCATCAACTCAAGCTACACGGCTAACCTCACATCGATCTTAACCGTGCAACAACTTTCATCTCCCATCAGAGGGATCGATTCATTGATTGCTAGCAACGAACGCATCGGGTTTCAGATAGGATCGTTTTCCGAGAATTATTTGATGGAAGAACTCAACATACCAAAATCAAGACTTGTTGCCCTTGGCTCCCCTGAAGAATATGCTGAGAAACTTGGAGGAGGAATAGTTGCTGCCATTGTTGATGAAAGGCCGTACGTCGACCTCTTCCTTTCAAACTACTGCCGGTTTCAAGTCGTCGGCCAAGAGTTCACGAAAAGCGGGTGGGGCTTCGTAAGTATCTCCGTACTTTTTACAGTAAAATCGGCTTTATAGAATCTCAAATATATGTAAATAGAATGTTTTTTAAGACTTTAATTAAGTTTACATGACCAAACAATCGTACATCCTATATAAATGTGTTACAATAAATCGATAAGATGCTTTTGGACGTCTTAATAAGTTCTTTTAGTACAACTTTTGAAAATAAGACTTTTCATTAGTCTTTTTGGTGTCCTATAGAAACAAATGTTCTACGAAAAGAGTTTATATAACACTTTATTTCAAAAGTATATTAAAAAAACTTGTTAAAGTGTCAAAAAAATGTCATATCAACTTATTGTAACATTTTATAATGTAATTGTTCCTGTAGACTTAAAGGTTGTTTGTTTACCTCTTAATAGTTTCATCAAGAGGCAACATCTGAATCATTAAGAGGTGAATCTTGTTTGACAAAACAAAATGTCTGCCTCTTATTGGTTCTAAAACCCTCTGAATAATTTTGTATCCTAAGCCCCCCTTAACCATTAAGCGCTCTGATTTCATTGTAAACAATTAGCAAACAATTATATTTCATTTTGTATTATATCATGAAAGACTCTTAATCATTTTGACAACTTAAATATTTTGCACCAAATCATTCAGCAACTGCCAAACAAACCTGTTGATGTAAATATAAATGATATGTATTATGTGATGGTTTTGTCAGGCATTTCCAAGGGACTCCCCGTTGGCAGTTGACATATCAACTGCGATCCTAACGTTATCGGAGAACGGCGTGCTTCAAAAGATTCACGACCATTGGCTGAAGAGAAAAACTTGCTCCTTGCGGAACTCGGATTCGGACCAACTTCAACTAGAAAGCTTTTGGGGACTATTTCTCATCTTCGGAGTAGCTTGCGCTCTTGCTCTCGGTATACACTTCTGTATGATGCTTCGGGAGTTTGGAAAACACGATCCGTCACCGGAAAAGGGGTCTCGATCGGTGCGATTGCAGAGGTTTTTATCGTTTGCGGATGAGAAAGAAGAGATATCAAAGAGGAAGTTGAAGAGAAAGAGGGATGGTAGAGAAGTTAACAGATCAAACAGAATTCAAGCAGAGGTTGATGAAGATCAAAATTGTGAATAAATAATGCCTCTAACTTGTGACATAAATTCAGAATTTGGTAGTTATATAAAAACTTGAATGGACTCAAACAAATGTAATTTGTTTGCCTGTAAAACTCTGGGCGTTTGATCCATTTATAAACTCGAAGTTTATGCTCGATCGTTCATTCCAAATACGAGCATGGTTATACATAAAGATGGCCAAAATGGGGCCGGAGCCGGACTGAAGAGGAAGAGGAAGAGGAAGAGGCGATGGTCGGGAAGACCAAGCGTCGTCGTTTGAGGAGATCACAGATCTGGATCTGCTTCTCCCGCATCTTGTACCTGGAGGCTGAAATGACGTTTCTCCGGTAGGGAAGGGGGAGAAGGCGGTGGCCGTGGAGAGCAAAGGTAGAGTTTAGCGGCGGTGGCCGTGGCTACAGTTCTTGGTCCCTAGATTTAAATAAAAAATAGAGTAAATTATATTATTGGTCCATGTGTTTTAATTGAAAAAATTATAGGGGTGTAGACTATGTGAGTCGAGTTTGACTATCAGTATACTCGAAGCCCAATTTTCAAGCTCGAACACAACTCAAATTTTTTTTTGTAAGGGTGTCCGGACCAAAGCCCGACTAATCCTGGCAAATTTGGAGGCTAAACATGGCCCCACTTAAATGTTGCCAACACTACCCTCCCAGGGCTCGAACTCGGGTTCATGAAGTAGTAAAAATCAAAACTCGACTCGAAAACTCGCAAGTAATAAAAATCAAAGCTCGACTAGAACTAAATAACTATTTATCAAGCTCGAACTAAGTCAAATGAAACTCGAGCCCGAAATAAACTCGAACCAAGCTCACCCGTTGAAATTTATGAAAATTTAGAATTTTTCTCTTATAAATTTTAACTTAAAGGTGTTCTCTTAGTTTTTATAAAACTAAATGATCAACTTCAAACTTTATCATTAAAAAAACAAAGTTAAAAATTTTATTTACCTCCCTCTCTTTTTATAACATTTTTTTATCCCCTCCTTTACCATTTCCAATGTACGATAATTTCACAAATTTTTTTTATAGTTTTTCTTTGTCTTTTTTTTTTAATTGTGATTTAAAAAAATAATTGATTAAATTTTATAATTAAAAAATGCATAATTTTGTATAAATATCTAAAAGTATAAGACATTTTTATTACTTATATTTTACAAACTTTATCATAAAAATTGATTATATTTTAAAACTAATTATATATAAAATAATCGAGTATCTCGCGAGCTTTTCGAGTCGAGTATTG
>NW_020203480.1:7883-13217 GCF_001531365.2 Cynara cardunculus var. scolymus | reverse complement strand
TTGTACATAAATTAAATTATAAAAAAATTGAATTAAAAAATTACAAAAAAAAATAAGGAATTTCAAATAGTTAATTTGATACTAAATACTAATATCGATATATTTTTATCAAATTTTTATGATATCTTCAAACATATATTTTATTCAAAAATAAAAACATCATCGTTTTCTCAAAATAACATAAAGCCATCATATTAACATCGATTGAGATAAAGAATAAAATGAAATACTAAAATCACGATTTATCTCGCTGCATTGCGCGAGTACGCTTCTAGTATAAAATAAAAGATATAAAAAATTAAATAGAATAAAAATTGTACTAAAAATTAATGAATTTAGTTTAACCGAAAGGGTGATTTGTCAAAACCGACTTGCTTTTCAATTCAAATACACGGTTAAGCATTCTCATTTCCTCCTTCTTTTTCCTCCCAGGTGAAATCGTGAATTCTGATCGCCATTTCAATTTTGTCTTCATTCAACCTGGTTCGTAGATCCCTTTTAATTACCCTTTACATGCATTCATTTCTATTACATGTTAATTGCTCTTTTCATTCCATTACCAAATTTTGTAATGTGTTTGTTTAATCAATGATCCACTTCTCATAGTTTTTGGATCATTGGTTTGATCTGTTACAAAATTCTGTCACCTTTTCATATAAATGTATTGTTTAATGACCAGAACAGAGGATGTCTTGTTTAATCCTACAATATAGCATTCAAAAGATGATAAATTGGGGAACAGGATATGATTTTTGATTGTTCATATTAGGATATTTTTTTGGCTAATTGTTGGAAATTATGTTTGTGTGCAGTAAATATTATGTTTGTGTGTAGGAAATTATGTTTGTGTGCAGTTCCACCTCGCCATGAAATGTTATGGAGACTGATATAGAGTTGGGTGGTGCAGGAGACTGCGATTAACGAATACTTCAAGCCAGTTGATAAGCAGGCTGAAATGATAGTGGAAATGCAGCTTAAAGAAGAGGAGAAGACAATGAAACAGATGATGCACACTATGAAAGTACAAGCTTTCGAAAAAGAAATGGAGAAAAATGCAAATCTGAAAATTGATGAAACAAAGCAGGAGACCACAGACAAAGCTGAAGCAGGAGGATTAAGATGATGATTACAACAAACAAACATCAAAACTTGGTATGYTTTCTATCAAGTTATTGGTTGGAAAGTTTCTCATGTTTCTTGCTGATTTTAGCATGGAAGTCCTTAAGGTCTGTTTGAATAAAATTTCAACCATAAACCAGTTTATACTATACATGCAATGCAGCAGCAGAATAGAACTAAATAAGACTATGCAACTGCAGATGTCTCAAAATCATCATCTAAAGATGGATACAAAATAGAAAATTTTGAAACCTTATTATATTGATTGAGAAAAATAATAGGAATTTAACCAAATTTGTTACATTTTAATGTCTTTTATCCTAAAAAGAACCTTTTTTATATAATTTGTAAAGAATGTTAAGTTGTGCTATTTGTTGGCATAAAATATGGTTTGAAGGTGTCATCAATTGACTTATTTATGAAATCTTTTAATTTAAATATTCTACTTTTGAAAAGAATAAATGATAATGGTTTTGGATTTCTTTTAATTTAAATATATTTTATTTTATGACTCTTGACCCCTAACACATTGAAAATGTTACTAGTCAAACAAATGGAATATATATATATATATATATATATATAGTTGTTATCTATAATGATATTGTCATTTTAATACCAAAATAATGTCTTTCTTATAAGGTGTTGGTATGTGTTGTGAACTTCATTACTGTCATTAAATGTAAAATCAGTTTGACTAAGCTATTTTTGATTTTTGACTTTTTGAGTGTTGGTTCTTATGGGATGAATGATTTAGGCGTTGTTTGGTTGATTTTTCATTAAGTTTTTTATTGATAAAATTGGTTGAACAAGATGCTTTCTATATCATTAAGTTGTTACCAAACAATCATGTATAAGTTGTTATAAGCTGAATTTTGGATACCTCGATCTTTCTCTATTTTCGGGTGTTGGACCATCAAGTTCTATACAAGTCGGATCATATAACAATTCAGATCCTCGATGCTAGGCAACAAATTATAATCTTACAACATTTTATGTGTTTAAACGGATGTTATATTTTTGTGTTTTCTTCAAATCCAAATAGTCGAGTCCAATAAGAGTAAATTACAAGAATCGTTGTGGTTTATGAAAACTTTGGTTTCATTACTCGACTTTAGTAAATATGCTACACTCTATAGTTTGCATTTCGTTTCGGATTTCGTTTTTTGTGTCACTAACAGGCATTAAAAGTTGTCATTTAAGTGCCCCTGCATGCTGGTCATGTGAAGACATTATGGTCATTTCCTTTTTCTTTACAAATTTTTAAAATCGTACGACTAATCAGCGATCCCTGGGCCTACCTAACATAGATGTCCATGATATAGGGGATTGGGTGATCGGAAAGCTCGGGCAGGAGTAGGACATTCCATACAATTCCCTTCAAATCCTACAGAGCGTGATTCTGTTCTTGTTAGGTCTAATTAGAATTTTGCTTATTCAACGACCCCTTCCTCTGAGCTGGTTTTAGCTCTGGCAAACAACGAGTATGTAAAACATATGTACAACAATGTAAAGTCGAAATCTTGAGTCCTAAATTAAGCCACTCAACAAACAAACATACGCATGTGACAACTCCGGTGGTTTTATTTCCAGAGGTTAATCGCACTATTCATCGTCCAAATCTCTCTTTCGATAAAACCTTTTTTCTACAACCTCAAACCAAACACACTTCAAAAATCATTTTTTAAAATTTTATTTTTTGAATGTGTTGCAATAATCAATTTCAGAGAAAAAAAAACCCATATAGAAATATCATGTTAAGCTTCCAAAAAGCACCTTTCAAAGAAATATATTGTTAATTTCCATGAAAATGAACCCACTACAATTTGGTAAAGTTACCAATTCCTTTTTGGATGAAATATTATTCATTTATTTGAGTTGTCATTATCATCTAAGGTGGTGTGTTTTTTTTAAAAAGCTCTTATTTTATCATTTATGTCTCATTCGGTTAGACATAAGAAAATTCAGACCGTTTGTTTTTCTTTTTCTTTCAGAATCACTTATCACTTATTTTCCTCTTAAAAATTAAGTGATAACCTAGCCACTTATTTTCCTCTTAATCCTGAAAATTATCCAGAGAACCGATTTCTACTTCATCATTCGATCGACTTCACCCTCCTCATCGTCTCAATCGATCGAGTTCACCCTCCATCGCCTCTGGTAGCTTCAAATCGACCCAAATCAGATCCAAATCAAGAGGCTTTTCTTCCCTGTGGGTTTTCGCTACTGTGTGTTTTCGTTCCCGTGCAAACCAGTAGTTGTGCACCTTTTATCCTCATGAATCAAGGTATTTCTGTCCCTGTAGTTTTCGTCATTGTAGTTTTCATCATGATGGATATTTGCTTCGATTTTAGAGGTGGATTTGGACGTTGGATTTTAGAGAAGGAGTGGTGGTGGACGGTGGTTGATGGTGGTAGGATGAGGGTGGAGATTGAAAATGGAAGGCTTGATCTGGAAGAGAAGGAAGAATTAAGGGAATCTTGGGAACACAAGCAGAAGTGAAATCAGAAATTATACATATTGATATGTTTTGTTGGTTACAAAAGCAAACTATTGATTCAGATTTCAGACTTCAGACGTTGTCAGTTTACAAAAACAAACAATATGACTGATTCAGATTTCAGACTTCAGCATCACCTCTTAAAAATCAGAAGTGAAATCAGACTTCAGACTTCAGCACCTCTTAAAAAATAAATGCCACCTAAGGTTTTTTTTTATATGTTTGTTTACCTCTTAATATAGTTCTATTAAAAGACAACATCTGAATCGTTAAAAAATTAACAGAAGTTGGTTTTTTAATAGATCTAAAACTCTTTCCGAATGATTTTGTATTCTGGGCCTTCCAAAACCATTAAGCATCCTAATTTTATTCTGAACAATTATCAAACAACCATATTTTAATTTGCATTATATCATAAGAGTTTCTTCGTCATTCTGCATCAAACCATTTGGATCTCGTAAAATTTGGATCTTGTAAGGCATTTCGGATCTTGATGCCTTTTATATTCCATTTTTATATAAATTTGGATCAAGACACAATTTGACCTTTACTTTATATTTCGAATTCTAGACAAAAATCTTAAAACTTTTTAAGTGTTATATCAGATATATTTGTATAATCATCAAATAAAATGGTYGGGACCAACGATTAGATATATTAAAACTAATAAAATGTCATTTCACACAAARTTCAAGGTAAGAACCAAAGTTCTAGTATAAATGTAAAACCCTCAWMTTTGGAAATAACGTCTAATTTAAAATTTCTAATAATACATCAAATAAGRACCTGATACATATGYCGACAAAGAAAAAAGYTAAACTTAAYGTCTAGTGAGTTCAAACAGTTTCATATTAAATATAAAAATRGTAAAACTGAAAAGATGTTATTTAAATCATAATTTCCAAATTGAAATACATTTAAGTATAAAAGGATGTTATTATCRTGATGAAAACGCATTTACCAAAACRTTCCTTTATTCATAGAACCAAAGTCCAATATTCACCCAAAAATGAAATGAGATTAAATGCCCAAAATATAAACAATRTTTAATACTCAAACCATAAATAATGAAAAATACTCATACCCAGCACGTCACAGAAAACATGGWTAAAACTCAATACCCAAACAACACCTTTCAGTGACAAGGGAGACCCATTTCTATGATTAGTGGCGGAACATAAAAGTATGCCATAATTCCATGTTATATAACTCATCTTGAGGATCAATGGCCCAATGGGATCAATTGTTTGCGATTCATAGTTCAAGGCCCGCAATAATCTTAGGTACACTCATTCACTAGAAATTACATACGTGGCCAATGACTAGTATCTGACTCCCATAAGACGTACCTAGTTGCCCTCAATGACCCAATGTCTATTTCTAGCTACAATATGGGAATAACTATCCCATTAAATTGACTCAGAAATGACACCATGGGGGTTAATGGCAGATGTTCTACTTCAAGAGCTTGCATCATAATGCCCCCGATGACCCAATGACTATTCCTGGCCACAATGTGGGAACGACCATTCTATTTCAAATCAATAAAGACCGACTCCTATATTTATGGAACTTTTGCATTACAGTCTAAATTCATGACCCCAAATGAATGACCACACACTCAAAACATGTAATATTTCAAATAAATATGCTATAATTGCATATAACTTTAAAGCTTGACATAAAGCAAATAAACCGTATAAATATCCCTAATA
>NW_020203480.1:3350-7628 GCF_001531365.2 Cynara cardunculus var. scolymus | reverse complement strand
TCAAAATTGAAGGAGATCAATGGGCTAAAACAACTACCAGTTGAGCTGTTTATATATGTTCGTACATTGAAAATAAATAGGATGCATATTTGGGAAGAAGAAATGTTAATCTTTCAAACTGTAATATGTAATGTAATAATCAGAAGATTGGAAAGGGAAGTCTTACCTGCTGATTGATGAGAGAAGGCGGAGAAGAGGAGGAGAGAGCACCGACGATTGCAATAATGAGAGAAGGCGAGAGCAGTGGGGAGTTAGAGGAGACATCGGCGCGAGCAGTGGGGAAGCGGACGAAGAGGAGAAGAGGAGGAGAGCACCGGCGGCGGCGAGAGCAAACTTCATCAAATACTCAACACATTTGATAAGTATAAAGTACAACACATTAAATACTTCAAAATAAACATTTTGGTATGTACATAGTTTTCACAAAACAACTTGAACTACCTAGATTCCAAACCCAACTTTTTAGCTTCCAAAAGATGAAGATCTGAACCAAGCCACCAAGGAAATTTCTCAAGACTACAAACCAAGCCAAAGAAGTATCCGTCATTAACTCAAGCTTCAAAACCAYGAAACATCCAAATATAGATCTCAAAACACYTAAGAAGCTTACCTCGTCGTTTTTTGAACATCYATGTTRAATCCTTAGCATTACTTGACTTAGATCTCCTCCAAAATGCTCCAAAATGTTGCCAACAACTCCCAAAATCGTCCAAAATGAGAGAGGACTGAAGTAGGTGAAGAATGGAGGGTTTAAAACCCGATCTGAACGTTCYCATGACCTTTCCTGCGACCTGAGTCGCCTGGTAGGTCGCTTGCATCCAAAAACTCGTTTTGYTGAAACAGAGAGTTGCACGACTTTTCTCATGGCTTAGGTAGCAGGATAAGTAGCGGAATTTTCTGTTTCGCTCCAGATGCAACTTTTCTCCCCCAGAACTCATCCATGCCATAAGTTCTTAAGACCCAATGCATTCCACTCAAGGAATGACTTCAAAAGGCTCGTTACGATATACGATATATCAATCTAAAGGTATGCTCAAAATCACGGGTGTTACAATAAGAACTTTTTTCTTTAATGGTAGTTCTTATAACTCACTACAAATTTTACTTATAGGAACCTCCCACTAAGGGTGAGCATAGGTGGAAACTCGCCCTATTTGACAAGAACCGGAACCGGCGGTTCTTGAGATATTGGAACCGGAACCGATTAGAGCGGTTCTTGAATTTTTGGAACCAGAACCGATTAGAGCGGTTCCGGGCACCCGCTTTCTAAAATAATAAAATTTTGTTATTTAGAAATAAAAAATAAAACATTGTCAAAACACTTAATAAATAAACAAGAATACAAATTGTATGGTTAAATGGTTACAAATATTGTTTAACGATTACAAACCATAATAGATTAATAATAAATGTTGAAAGTTTAACGATTACATATTATAATTGTAAATGTTCAAAGTTTAACGATTACATAATATGAATCCAATTAAACACACTATTTGAAAAAATACGAATAATTTTATCTCAAATTCTGAATCTCGTTTCAACTTCTTGCATACCCATTGCATCCTTAACCTCATACGGTACCTGTGAATAATTGAGTGTTAAAAAAATACACAAACTCGTAAAAAACTGCACATATTTTTAACAAAAAACTACACAAACTCGTAAAAAACTGCACATATTTTTAACAAAAAACTACACAAATTTTATATAAAAAAACTGCACAAATTATATAAAAAACTGTACATATTTTTAACATAAAACTACACAAATTACATAAAAAAAACTACACAAATTATATATATAAAATCAATTATTATTTTTAATCCTACGTTACCCATAATATGTGGAAGTATCAACGTAATTTCATAGAGTCATTCGATCTGAATGCTACATGAAGAACATAAGCCAGATGATGGAACGGGAAGACCTAGGATGTAGAAGATCATAACATGAGTGATTCGGCAGATTTTGATTCCTATATATCCACCCATGTGGTACTTCATTATACCATATATAAGATCCATCTGTATAGATATCACCAYCTACATCCARAAAGCCGTATGCTTTGGAARAARCTTGTACAGTTTGGGAAGGGGTTTTGATTGATAAAAAAGAAGAATCTACTTCAACCGATATGCCCTTAGGCACGACCATACATAACATAGAAATCACACTTGGAAAGGGTGGACAATTAGTTAGAGCAGCGGGTGCTGTAGCGAAACTGATTGCAAAAGAAGAGAAATCGGCCACATTAAAATTACCTTATGGGGAGGTCCGTTTGATATCCAAAAACTGCTCAGCAACAGTCGGACAAGTGGGGAATGTTGGGGTAAACCAGAAAAGTTTGGGTAGAGTCGGATTTAAGCGTTGGCTAGGTAAGCGCCCTGTAGTAAGAGAGGTAGTTATGAACGCTGTAGACCATCCACATGGGGGTGGTGAAGGAAGGGCCCCAATTGGTAGAAAAAAACCCACAACYCCTTGGGGTTATCCTGCACTTGGAAAAAGAAGTAGWAAAAGGAATAAATATAGTGATAATTTGATTCTTCGTCGCCGTAGTAAATAGGAGAGAAAATAGAATTTCTTTCTTCGTCTTTACAAAAAAAATAGGAGGAAGCCGTGACACGTTCACTAAAAAAAATCCTTTTGTAGCGAATAATTTATTAAAAAAAAAAATTTGGGCGAACGACGGGAATTGAACCCGCGCATGGTGGATTCACAATCCACTGTCTTGATCCACTTGGCTACATCCACCCCTATTATCTAGTATTATCTACTATTACTGTATTTTATTTTTCCATTAACATAAAAAAGAGCATATTATTTCTTTCTTATTTCTGAAATAAAAGCAATAAATAATCAAAATTATACTTTTTATCTATTTTAGATTGAAATTGAATTGGAAATAAAACTTCATAAACGATTGGGAAAATGATATATAAACCTATAATAGAAATTAATACAAAGATAAAACACGCTAATCKAACMAAAMTATAAAACCCCTTTGTTATTTTTAAAGAAACTATGTAAGGTAAATACTACTAAATAAAAAAAAGGAGCAATAATGCCCTCTTGATAAAAGAAGAGGGAAGCTATTGCTCCTTTTTTAGTTCAAAAACTCTTATACAATCAGACCAAAGTCTTATCCATTTGTAGATTGAGCTTCGATAGCAGCTAAGTCTAGAGGGAAATTATGAGCATTACGTTCATGCATAACTTCCATACCAAGGTTAGCACGGTTAATGATACCAGCCCAAGTATTAATTACACGGCCTTGATTATCAACTACCGATTGGTTGAAACTGAAACCATTTAGGTTGAAAGCCATAGTGCTGATACCTAACGCAGTGAWCCAGATACCTACTACAGGCCAAGCAGCTAGGAAGAAATGTAAAGAACGAGAGTTGTTGAAACTAGCATATTGGAAGATCAATCAGACAAAATAACCATGAGCAGCTACGATATTATAAGTTTCTTCTTCTTGACCGAATCTGTAACCTTCATTAGCAGATTCATTTTCTGTGGTTTCCCTGATCAAACTAGAGGTTACCAAGGAACCATGCATAACACTGAATAGGGAGCCGCCGAATACACCAGYTACGCCTAGCATGTGAAATGGGTGCATAAGAATGTTGTGCTCAGCCTGGAATACAATCATGAAGTTGAAAGTACCAGAAATTCCTATTATGGTTCAGGGTATCTGCCGGTCCCGAAACCAGTTCCGACGGGTAATGGTATCGAAAAATTGAGAACCGAAACCAGAACCATTCTCAATCGGTTCTCTATTTTAGGAACCAGAACCAGAACCACTCATATCGGTTCCAGTTCCGAAATTGGCAGTTTCAAGACAGTTCCGGTTCCGTAAGTTGATACCCGGTTCTAGAGATGGCCAAATGGGCCCGGCCCGGCCCGGCACCGCCGGAGGACCGGGACCGGGACCGACAAAGGACCGGCCCGGGACCGGGACCGGTAAGGACCGATTATGGGACCGAAAACCGGGACCGGTTGAGATTTTTGGTAGTTTCGTGGGACCGGGACCGACCGAGACCGGTTATGGGACCGACTATGGACCGGCCCGGCCCGGCCCGAAAATTGAATTAATTTTATAAATAAATGTATTTTTAAATAATTTTATAATGTATTTTTATAAGAAAACGTAATTTTAATTATATTAAAACGCATTTTTAAAGTGTATTTGAGTGACCCAATTGTAAATTTTATAATGTATTAAAAATATATATCACTAAAAAAATAAAATAAAAAAATCTTATTTTTTTA
>NW_020203480.1:0-2040 GCF_001531365.2 Cynara cardunculus var. scolymus | reverse complement strand
CATTATCGCTTTCTTAAAACCACATAAAATCGTATTCTGACATCGATAGAGATAAAATATAAAACGAAACATTACATCGATATGTATTTCGCTGTATTGCGTGAGTACTTTCTAGTAGTAGAAAAAAAATATGTTTATATATATGATATTGAGATTTGTCGTCATAAGTCACGCCTTGAAAAACGCCATGATCTCGTCGTGCCTTTTAAAGCTTGAGGCTTGACCTCGCCGCCACGTCACGCCTCACACTATTTAGAACCTTGACTCATAGAATTAAAAAAACACAATTTTATTATTAAATATAAATCATATCATTTATTAGATATTTCAATATCAAAAGTGTTTTATTTTTTTTAAACTCGAGACAATTTGCATATACCTCAACTAATTTTAAGAGGCTCTAAAGTTTACAACCAAGTAAACCGATAGTGGGTTTGGAATCTAAAGGGACTGAAATCGATGACCATCAGGAAGTAAACCAAAATCTCGACATTGAAATTATGACAATGACGTTTAAAAGCGATAGAGTATTGATTTACAGTGGAACAATGAGGAAGATAGAAATAATCTTCAGATTTCATAGATCTAAATGACGATAAATAAAAAAGCGTGAAACATTGTTTGATACGTACGAAATATTAGAGAAACGTGAACAAAATATTTGGCATATTGCAAACAGTTTCGACAAAAAGAAAACTTGATTCTCCGTTATGGTATTTATTTGTCGTACGATTGATCTGAAAAACGACACCTAATCTCACATGAGCTTCTTTTTGGCTTCAATTTTAAAGGGAGAAGGGAAATCTTTCGAATTTGACATAGTTTTACTTTTCACAAAAGTAAGAATATTGGGTTTTGTTTTGATACTGCAAACAAGTTTTTACATGCATATGTCTTTAAAGAGATTTGAGCTCGTACTTTTAAAATGTCGGAATGACTTGATTGCTACTTAACTGAATAATTAAAACTGATTAAACCGACACTAATTTGATTAAGTTATCAAATAGTTTATAGAAAGTCGAAAACCCAGATCGAATAATGTCACGCCCCGATTTTTTTTTCTTTTCTTTCATTCGAGTGTCGTGACGTCATTCTTAATAACTTATGTTATGAACAAAAATACGAACTTAAAATTTCAAACACACATAATATGTATAACATAATTCGTTACATAATTGTGGAAGCGTAAAATACTTTAACATAATCAATGCTAATTAAAATATCTAATCAAGCATGATTCAAAAAAACATAGTCCCGTCTTTCTTCATTCACTCGTTTACTGACAAATGTCACATGAGATATATACATGTATAGTATAAGCAAAAAGATTAGTGAATACAATATGGTTTCATGAACACATGCACACACAAAACAGTGTTTTAGCGTATTTTAATTATTATCTTGCAAGTGAGGCATCGGCTCGTCACTTTTCTTTGCGTATATGGTGTATTCTATGGACGAGGACTTCAAGACCTCGGAATTGCAAACCCTCCTTTCATGTCCAACCCACCTCGTACGGTGGACGAATCTTGCCGAATCATACTAGTTGCATATCATTTATTTGCAATACTCACTCATTAATGCAAATCTCATCGTGACATGCAACATACATCTCATGCAAGTGACAACATAAATCACATATGCATCATCGTCATTTTTTTCACATTATACACATACTTGAATATCATATTGATAATAACAAGTCATCATAATCTTTCTCATCAACATCACCTTTCATATCATGCATATATTTAAATATCATGCACATCAATATAATCAAGTTATCATCAATACATATAAACATATCATGCATATATCATGGATAAAATACTTTTGTAATAATCATATATATATCCCATAAAAATCGCATAATGTACTCACCTGATAACGRAGATTGYTTAACTAACGTCGCTGACTGGTAACCTACAATTTATAATAGCAAATAGCATAAAAATGATTAATTTCTCCCAAAGGCTAACATAAAAGTCAACTTATGGTCAACTACGTCGGCTAGGGTCAACCTTGGTCAACTATGCTTAA
>NW_020203479.1:897-19576 GCF_001531365.2 Cynara cardunculus var. scolymus | reverse complement strand
AGGATCTTCACAGAAGACGAATCCGCAGACCCTCTGTGAGCCACCTCAGAGGCTCTGCTGTAGAAGACTTGTAGGTTCTTATTGCCAGAGGTCCATTTTCCAGAACCTCTGTGAGAGACAACAGAGGTTCTATCAATCTTGACTTGTACGATCAAGCAACTTATGTTGCTGGTCCTCTGTTGTCTTCTGTGGAAGAAACCCTTATGTCGACACATGCAGAAATCTTTTTCATACTTTTACATTAAGTAAATATAAGAGCCAACACTATGGCATCAGAAATTCTCACACCTCAACTTTGATGCACTACGAAAACTTGCCACACAAAAGTTGGTCAAGGGACTTCCAGATCTCAAATTCGAAAAAGATCATCTTTGCTCAGCCTGTGAGATGGGTAAGTTAAAACAGGCCTCACATAAAACCAAGTCAGAAACCTCCTGCACCAAGCCTTTGGACATGATTCATATAGACCTCTGTGGGCCTATATCAACCCAAAGTCTCTCTAGAAAGAAGTATATGCTAGTATTGGTCGATGAATACTCCAGATACACTTAGGTTGAATTTTTAAAGCAGAAATCAGACGTTCCAAACCTACTCATTGGAGTGATGAAAAGGCTTTCAGTCCTTCTACAACAAAAACTAATGAAGGTTAGAAGCGACAATGGAACTGAATTCAGAAATGCTAAAATTGATGACTACCTCTTCAGTGAAGGCATTACACAAAACTTTTCATCCGCAAGAACTCCACAACAAAATGGAGTGGTAGAGCGAAGGAATCGAACCTTAGTGGAAGCAGCAAGGACCATGCTTTCTTCATCGGAGTTACCCATCACATTTTGGGCTGAAGTTGTTTCAACTGCGTGCTTCACCCAAAATCGATCAATCATTAAAAAGAGACACCAGAAGACACCTTATGAGCTAATCAACCACAGAAGACCAAATGTCAAATATTTTCATATATTTGGGTGCAAATGCTTTGTACTTAACGATAGAGAATATCTTGGCAAGTTTGACAAGAAAGCTGATGAAGGAATCTTTCTGGGCTACTCTCAAACTGCCAAAGCCTACAGAGTCTACATCAAAAGGACAAAGATCGTCATCGAAAGCATCAATGTGTCCTTTGATGATTCCACAACTATGACTTATGGACATAACAGATCGTCATCGAAAGCATCAATGTGTCCTTTGATGATTCCACAGCTATGACTTCGGGACATAATAGTTAAGAACTCGGACTTCAAAGAAGAGCATCTGATTCATCACTTGGCAAACCCAATGAATCAGAGCTAGCTCAATTATTTGAAGACATCTTTGATAAAGGAGTAATCTCTGGAATGTGTCCACTGCAAAATCTAACTCCAGAATCGATGAAGATCATGAAGTCTCCAATGCTAAAGGTACAACTCTTATAGAAACTCATGTTACTTCACCATCTACTTCTTCTCTGTCTTCAAATCACGATCAAGATCTAGAATCTAACTCTGGAGATGATCTCGTCGAGGGGGAGGAAGCAGTTCCATTAGTCGATGAAGAGCTGCATCCTGTTTCTCTAGAACATCAATCAAGCACCAAATGGACAAAAGATCATCCACACCACCAAATTATTGGTGATCCAACATCTGGTGTCAAGATGAGATCTGCCACAGCAAATGAATGCCTCTTCGCCAACTTTCTGAGCATGATAGAACCAAAGAAGATTTCAGAAGTCCTACAAGATCCAAACTGGATAGATGCAATGCAAGAAGAATTATTCCAGTTTGAACGAAACAAAGTATGGTCCCTTATGCCTCTACCCAAAGGAAAGACGGCCATAGGCACCAAGTGGGTCTTCCGGAACAAGAAGGACGAAGATGGCATCGTAATAAGAAACAAAGACAGGCTTGTTGCCAAAGGCTACCGCCAGGAAGACGGGATTGATTATGATGAAACATTCGCTCCCGTTGCAAGACTTGAAGCCATCAGAATGTTCCTAGCGTATACCGCTCGCAAAGGCTTTAAGGTCTATCAGATGGATGTCAAGTCTGCCTTCCTCAACGGCAAACTTCAAGAAGAGGTCTACATGCAGCAGCCCCCTAGGTTCGAAGATCCTAGACATCCAGACTATGTCTACTTTCTGGATAAATCCCTCTATGGGCTGAAGCAAGCACCCAGAGCCTGGTATGAAACTCTATCTACCTTTCTCATCAACAACGGTTTCAAAAAAGGTACTATCGATACAACCCTCTTTCTCAAAAAGCATAAAAGTGACATCTTACTAGTTACAAATGCAAAACATTGCGAAAATTTCTCAGAGTTGATGAAAAGTAAATTTGAGATGAGTATGATGGGAGAACTAAGTTTCTTCCTTGGCCTTCAAATAAAACAAACTTCAGAAGGAATTTTCATCAATCAGTCCAAATATGTGACTGWCYTTYTGAAGAAATACTCTCTCTCAAATTCATCATCGATGAGAACACCTATGGCTACAGGAGCTAAGCTTTTTGCTGATCCATCAGGCAAACTTGTAGATGTAACAACATACAGAGGCATGATTGCATCACTTCTGTATCTAAATGCTAGTAGACCAGATATAATGTTTGACACATGTCTTTGTGCAAGATATCAATCTAATCCTAAAGAATCGCATCTCTCTGCAGTCAAGAGGATCTTTCGCTACCTAAAGGAAACTCCATCATTGGGTCTCTGGTATCCAAAGAACTCTGGCTTTGATCTAATAGACTACACAGATGCAGATCATGCAGGTTGCAAGCTTGATAGAAAGAGCACGTCTGGAAGCTGTCAACTCTTGGGGGACAAGATAGTAAGTTGGACATCCAGAAAACAAAATTGTGTCTCAACATCCACAGCAGAAGCAGAGTATGTTGCTGCTGCTAGTTGTTGTTCACAAGTTCTCTGGATAAAGACTCAACTTAAGGACTATGGTTTCCAATATGACAAAATCCCTATCCTCTGTGACTCCAAGAGTGCCACAGCAATCTCTGCAAATCCAATGCAGCATTCCAAGACCAAGCATATCGATGTAAGGTACAATTTTCTGAAAGACAATGTTGAAAAAGGTAATATAGAAATGTATTTTGTTCCAACTGAGATTCAACTTGCTGACATTTTCACAAAAGCTCTTGATGAGAAAAGATTTTTATTCCTAGKCAGCAWGAYGGGTATGCTGAATCTCACCACTTAAAGGCACTCATTAGCTTCTAACCAAAGATCTTCAATATTTCATGGTTATGCCTATAAGAGATATATTACATTTTAGCCAGAATCTCCAAGTATGCTAAACCAGAGCCTCTGGTTATAGAGACCAGAGCCTCTGGCTATTTAGACTTACTACGAATTTTGGCAAACAATCTCAATCACATTTGGAACCAGAACCCCTCTGGGCCAAAACAAATACTTCATAATATCTACCAAGTATTCTCTTACTCACTAGAGCCTCTAGTTATATAGACCAGAGCCTCTGGAATCCAATTCTTTGAGTCTGCATTTTATAGTGTCTCAACTTGGGCTTAAGCATTCATTCATTTCATTACTTCACAACCAGAGCCTCTGGTTCTAAAGACCAGAGCCTCTGCCTTTGCTCTCTTTGGAACCAAAGCTCCTCTGGTCTCAAAGACCCTCTCTTCACTTCCACTTAACCACCTTTCACACTTTTATCATCCTTCATAACCAGAGCGTCTGGGTGTATAGACCAGAGCCTCTGGTATCCCTAATTCCTCTTTATTATTTGTTTGAGGGGGAGTTTTTGAATACTTCGAATTCAATACACTTGCATTATTTGAGGGGGAGCAAAATATTCATCTTCACATTTCATTTCTTTCAACATGCATTTTTCATYCAGAATCTCTGGTCCTACTATCCAGAGCCTCTGATCACCCAAATGCTACATATGTATTTAACCARAGCTCCTCTGGTTCTACATAATGGATTAACAATGTTTATCTAGAACCTTTGGTTTGAAATCCAAGGCTTCTATAACATGCAATCCCACATTACATCAATGAACTCCTTCATCGATGTTAAACCAGAGCTCCTCTGGTCCCTCCCCAAATGGGTCATGACCAACCAGAGCCCCTCTGGTTCCATGACAATAATTTTTATACAAAAACTCATCTTAAATTGAAACTCATTTTTCAAGATTATACAAAATTGCAGCTTTTGTGACTAAAAACTATACATCATGAGTTTTTAGAAGACCAAAACTTCGTAATTAGTATTAATCTTACAATTAGATGAGATTTTTAAATTCAAATTATTTTTTGGTTACGTATTCATCAAGTTATTATTTTGAATAATTTTTTATTCAAATAATTTCTAACGTCATCATAACCACGTGCCTGACACCTTCAACAGCATGTTCCCCACACACCCTTTTGAACCTTCCCCCTCCCTTACCCCGTCTTGACACGTGTCCTACTATATTAAATGCACGTACTATCAAGACGGCTCACGTTCTTCAAATCAAATCGTCACAAACCAAACCGCCAAAACTTTTCATGATTCTTGTATTTTAATAATCAAGAAATGTTTCCCTTCCACCCCCCACCCCACCTCCTCACCATATTCCCGCCTATATATATACCTTTCTTCTTCCTCCATATTCCTTTTTACGCTTACATAAACCTGAAACTACATTCTGACGAAATACAAACCTGCAACTTCCTCAAACCTGCAACAATGGCATCCTCCGCCTCCCATGAATCAAACAATAATGATAGCAGAATCCAGTCTACCGGAGCCGACAACCATGCTATCATCTTCCTACCAATGTGGCCGAACAATCATGCTATCGAACTCTGAACCACTTTGTTTGATGAATGTTTTGCCATTATTATTGAGTTTTTCAAACACATCATTCTTCTTCTAGCTCTCACTCTTGCTGATACAGGCATACCCATAAAGTACGTTCAACAGTATTGGAAAACTTGTGAGATTGATGAAGCTAGCCACGGTATAATGGGGGAGATGGACGCCCCTAACGATATGATTTGCTCCCTCAAAATATCGCGGGCTAAGGTGTCTCGGATACTGTGCATTCCCACGCACAAGGAACTTGGAATTGCACAATTTGATGAACCACCAACCACCAATGACATTCTCCGGTTCGTGAAGATGCTAGGTTACAACCGTGACCTACGCAACGTCTCAAATTTCAAACGTCAATTCCCTCCACCGATGTGGAATATGTTTTTCTCCATTCTCAACAGAGCCCTTACATGCAAACTGGGCTCCTTGGACCAAGGAAATATAAACATCATGACAATCATGTACGGCCTGTTCTTCAATCTGAACCTCGACTACGTCTTCCTCATCTACAACGAAATACTTTCGGCAGTGGTCAAGAAGTCTAAACTCCAAGCCACTGGTAAGCCTCTCCTTGCAGTTCTCTTTCCTCGCCCTCTTCATCGGGGACAGAATGAGGAAGCATGGCCTACCAGCCGAGGAGCCGTTCATGCCCGTCTACAAGATGCATGGTCATCGCCCAACCCTCTCAAAGGAAGGTTATACCATCAACCGTCCCCTCTCCAGGGCTATGCTCAATGTCATACCATCGACATCTGAGCTACGCCAGAACTATGAACGCTCCATGCTGTCCCATGAACCGAGGGCAGCTACCCCGGAGCAATTAGAGCCGTCCCCTGAATCCAACGAGGGAGCACATGAGTCATCATCATCGGATGATGAAGATGATGATGTTATTCATCGTGCCTCCCCCGGCCCTACTCATAAAATTCCTCAACCCATTTCCCAAAAGGCAACCACATCCACTACCCCTGGCGATCAAAGCCATAGGGGTATTGAAATAGGACGACCCAATCCACTCCCAACCCAAGCCAGCCATCCAACGGTCATCCTTCGAGCATCTGGAAATGAATCAGCCGATGAACCACATTTTCCATCACCCCTCTCCCAACAGAGAGGTGATGAAGATATAAGAGCCCCTTCGCCTCATGGCTCGACAAATCCCATCGCACACACAAAAGCATGTGTTGCTTCTGACATTGAACACCATGATTGTTCAGAGCGATCTTCCCTTCATGCACCTCCCTCTTCGATATTTGATCTACCGAAGGGGACACACATTCGTTTCACTAACTCGGCCTCTGAAGCCAAGGAAGAGTAAGCGGATGTCGGAACATCGCGAGATAGCTCCTCTCTTGAGGGCTATCAAGGACACGATGGAAGTCCTTTAAAGCCCACCTTCTCACAAGGCCAAGAAGGCGCCTCAAGAGCAGAGGCACAACCTGTAGCTTCTGTTGCTGCAGAGGTTACCACCCATGTTGATCTGGTCACAAAGGCTGAGTTCCAAGCCTTTGTCGATACAATGATGCGGTCCTTGGACGACCTTAAACTCTTCATGCAAGGGATTGTAGACAACCAACCCTCCACCAATACCTCTGACCTCCAAAAATCTCTTGCAAACCTACAACACCATCTCACCTAAATCGAAACCCAGACGCAAGCCAACACCACCCGATTACAAATGCTCCAACAAACCATTACCCAACACCACAACACCACTTCCTCCCTAGCCACCCAACGAAACCAACTCATCATCCAGTCCATCGCAACCCTCATGGCCCAAGCAACTGAGGCCGATGAGAACCTTACCTACATTATCACCCAACTCCAAACCATCCTTCGAAACCCTAACTCTTTACCTACAACCATCACCTCCCAAATCCCTCACCAAACCCCACAACCATCCACCACCTCTATCGATGATACCCTAGCCAATCTTACCTAACAAGTGGCCTCCATCCAAGACACCCTCACCCAACTCCCAGCAGCTATCCTCGCCTAAATCCCCTAGCCTACTCCTCAACCACCACCTCCCTCTGCAGGCCCATCCTTTGATGAAGCCTTCTCCTCTTTCATTGCAGAGGTGAGAAACCTTATCACCAACCTTCCCATCCCCCCATATACATCCACCACCACCTCCACGCCACCACCAGCCTCATCCTCCACCACATAGTTCGCCACAAGAGCTGACTTGCAAGATCCGTCGAGGGCACTGGTCTCCTCCTTCAACGAGATCAGTGCCAAATTCGTTCATCGGGCCATCCATCCAATAAGGGTTCTCTCCCAGAACTTGGCCGATGAACAAAGGCGCACCACCTCTTTCCTCCAAACATTGGAGGCGAGTCGAAGACAAGAAGCCCTGAAGGTGTACCTTACGTCCTTCAGGGAAGACAAGAAGAAAAAGAGGACTAGAGCCTCTTGCTCAAGAAGCCGCCCACACAAGAGGCCTAGGCATGACGACCAAGACCCCACTGATCAAGGTCTTGGACCTCATGAGGGGGAGACAACAGAAGCCGCGGCTGCACAACAAACAGAATCCGCTGTACCACCATCACCATCACCACAAACACAACCATCACCCTCAACAGAAGGAACCCAAGCAAGGGAACCAGAGGCTCTGCCCTCTGAAGATGTACATGTACATGTTCCCTTCGCTGCAACCCTATAGCACGTCTATTGAGCTCTTCAACCGATGAAGAACCTACTACCCTACCAACACAACTTAACCAACCTCTTTTTTTAACACCCACATCAAACCTACCCTTAACCCCTTCACCAACACCTCGCACCACTCAACCCTTCACCTTATCCACACAACCAGAACCAATGATACTTCAACCTTCATCATTCTAACAACCACAAACCCCAACCGAATCCCATGCACCAGAAACCACCCAAGCCGATCCCAATGAACCCCAACCAACCCAACCTGAACCAACACCAACCCATACACAACCCTCAACCCAAACACCTGTGGTGCATGCGGATACTCCCTCTTCATCAAGGCAACCTCCTCAGAGCTTGGTTGACAAAATTATACAGAGCATGGAGGCAATACGGAGACGTCCTAATTTGCTGCCCAGGGAACCGATTTTGCTAGAGAGAATCCATCAATATCTATACCAAGACCACGCTGACAGTTTGACCATCAACCCTCCAATCTTATCGCCTGAGTCCATAGACCTCCTACACCATAGATTCATTTGACAGACAACACAAGCACCTAAGACTGTCTTCTCAAATGATGGGATAAGGAGGGTCAATGATTTGAAAATAAGGACATTTGCCAATCGAGCCATCTGATACATTGAGTTCATGGTGCAGAGAGCACATGGGCAAGTTTGCATGTTCAACGAGAACGACCTCATTAACCTCAACCCATTTGACTTGATTAAGTTATATGCATACACGACTCAGAGGCAAGACCACGACATCAAATTTGGAATGGCAAACCAAGCGATGGTAAAAACGATGGAATCCCTGGTGAACCATAGAGCCAAGAGCGATTTTGAAATAGCTCTTCGGCTAGGCATTGAAAGACTCTCCTGCGCCCCTCCAAATGAAGACTTCCAAGGCCTGCAGAAGAAAAGATCTGCCTTAGTCCTAACTCAACCCAAACTTGGACTTGTTAAAAAAGTTATTTGGACTAACTGAGGCCTTCAAGTATTCATCGGATACACTTGAATGGTTTCAAAAAGTCATCAGAGAGAGACTGGGCAGAAACCATGTGCCAAGAAAAGAATGGAGTCGGCTTATTCATGAGATATCGACAGTCATCAGGTATCGAAGACTGCTCATACGCTTCAGAGAAATATATCAAGGTATCTCATGATGAGTTGTATTTTTGTTTTGCCTTAATGTCTTTTGATTCCAGTATTGTATGAATTTCATCATCCAATGAAAATTTGGAATCTAATGTTTTTCTATTAGATTAGTCTCTGTTCATCACAAATGTTTCTAGATTAGTCTATGTTTGTTTTTTCATTACTTAGGGGGATATTGTTATACCCCATAACTCATAATGTAAAAAGTAATGAAAAAACAATAAGTGATGAAGAACCAGAAGATCAATGAAGACATCAAGGCAGAAATGGCTAAGTGTGGAGTACAACCAGAGGACAGATGGACGACTTGGGATGTGATAGAAAGAGCATCCTCATCGATCCTCTGGTCATCAGCACTTAGAGAATTCTCCAGCAAATCATCTAGGAGCATGCGATGAAGATTTAAAGATAAGGATGATTCATCACATTATGAATGACAGCTGGAGATGACAAGTCAACAGCTAGACTTCCAGTTTATCTTGATGTTAAAGCTTATCCATAGTTTAGATAAACGTTATATGTTAATAGGAAGATTAGTTAAAATGTCTCGCTAGATAGTTATCTTCTTATTAGCTTATTAGTATAAATAGGTGATTAGGCGTATTGTAAAAAGAGTCGCTTTTACGTTTTTTTATATACAAAGTGAAATCTTTGACACTCAAGATTGTTCTTAATTGTTCATAATTTCTTCTTGAGTGTTCTTCATTTTGTTCATTAAATCACTATTATTTGGTTATTGTTAAGTAGATTATTAGTGTTATTGAGAGATCTGGGATCAACATACTTCAAGAAGAATTATGTTGCATTTTTGGCACATGTTATTGATAAGAAGATCAAAGAGAAATGTATTGATGATTTCCCTGTAGTTCGGGAGTTTCCTGATGTATTTCCCGAGGATTTACCAGGACTACCCCCGCCAAGACAAGTCAAATTCGGTATCGACTTAATCCCTGGAGCTTCCCCAGTGGCAAAAGCACCATATCAATTGGCTCCATCAGAAATGCAAGAATTGTCAGGTCAACTCCAAGAATTATTGGATAAAGGATTCATAAGACCTAGTTTCTCACCATGGGGTCCACCGGTTCTATTCGTCTAAATAAAAGATGGGTCAATGCGAATGTGCATTGATTATAGGGAACTTAATAAGTTGACCATCAAGAACAGATACCCTCTTCCTAGAATCGATGATTTGTTCGATCAACTTCAAGGTGCTGTATACTTTTCAGAGATCGATCTACGATCCGGATATCATCAAGTGAGAATTGGAGAAGAGGACACCCCCAAAACGGCATTTAGAACCCGATACAGTCATTATGAGTTTTTGGTTATGCCATTCGGGTTAACCAATGCACCGACGGTTTTTATGGATCTGATGAATAGGATTTGCAGACCATACCTTGATAAATTTGTAACCGTTTACATAGACAACATACTAATTTATTCACGAAGTAAGAAAGATCATGAGCAACACTTGAGGATGATATTAGAACTACTTAGGAACCAAAAATTGTACGCAAAATTCTCCAAATACGAATTCTGGATTCGTGAAGTACAATTTCTTGGTCACGTGGTTAATGAAAAAGGGATTCAGGTAGATCCTGCAAAGATTGAGGCCACTAAGAAATGGGAAGCCCCAAGAACCCCGACGGAAATTCGTCAATTTCTTGGTTTGGCAGGCTACTATCGGCAATTCATTGCGAATTTTTCAAAAATTGSGCAACCACTCACARCTTTAACTCAAAAAGACAAGAAGTTTGTTTGGGGAGAAAAACAAGAAGWGGCATTCAAGACTCTTAAGAATAAACTATGTAATGCACCTATTTTATCTTTACTAGAGGGTTCGGAAAACTTTGTGGTCTATTGTGACGCATCACATCAAGGTTTAGGATGCGTACTAATGCAAAGAGATAAGGTTATTGCATATGCTTCAAGTCAACATAAAGTGCACGAGAAGAACTATACTACGCATGACCTAGAATTGGGGGCCGTAGTATTTGCACTTAAGATTTGGAGACGCTACCTTTATGGTACCAAGTGCACTGTGTTCACTGATTACAAAAGTCTTCAAAACATTTTCAATCAGAAAATGTTAAATATGAGACAAAGAAGATGGGTTGAACTTCTTAGTGATTACGACTGTGAAATTTAGTACCATCCTGATAAAGCAATCGTGGTATCCGATGCTCTAAGTAGGAAGGAAAGAGTGAAACCAACAAGGGTGAGGGCTTTGGGAGGAATGGTAAACACAAGTCTGAAGGCACAAATTCTCAAGGATCAAAAGGAAGCATTAAAGGAGAATTTGAAGAATGAGACCCTACACCACATAGAGACTAAGTTTCAGCTGAAATAAGATGGAGTGTATTATTTGGGAGACAAGGTTTGGATACTTAAGATTGGCAATCTTAAATCCATAGTGTTGGATGAAGCCCATCGATCAAAATACTCAGTCCACCCGGGAGCGGATAAGATGTATAAGGATCTTAAGGAACACTATTGGTGGCCTGGAATGAAGAAAGACATTGCACTGTGTGTAAGCAAGTGTTTAACTTGTGCAATGGTTAAGGCGGAACACCAAAAACCATCTGGTCTACTTCAACAACCCGAGATTCCCCAATGGAAGTGGGAACAAATATCAATGGTTTTCATCACAAAGTTGCGCAGAACTGGGAAAGGGCATGATACAATCTGGGTGATTATAGATCGACTGACGAAATTTGCTCATTTTCTACCGATTCGAGAAGATTATAAGATGGAGAAGCTGGCTCAAATTTACATAAATGAAATCATTACCCGGCATGGAGTACCTATCTCCATTATTTCAGATAGGGACAGTCGATTTATGTCAAGATTTTGGCAATCACTTCAAAGAGGGTTGGGTACACGTCTAGATCTAAGTACTGCATACCACCTTCAAATGGATGGACAGACGAAAAGAACAATCGAGACTCTGGAAGACATGTTACGCGCATGCGCCATAGATTTTGGTGGAAGCTGGGATATGCACCTTCCGTTAGTTGAATTTGCATATAATAACAGCTATCATGCTAGTATTCAGTGTGCGCCTTATAAAGCAATATGGACGCAAGTGCAGATCTCCACTCAGTTGGCTAGAAATTGCGATCAGCAATTAACTAGACCTGATGTTATCCAGGAGACAACTGACAAGATTGTAACTATCAAGGATCGACTCAAGGCTACAAGAGATCACCAGAAAAGTTATGCTGACAACCGAAGAAAACCATTAGAGTTTCAAAAAGGAGATAAAGTACTCTTAAAAAGTCTCACCCTGGAAAGGATTAATGAATTTTGGGAAAAGAGGTAAATTGGGTCACCGATATATTGGTCCATTTGAAGTATCTGAGAGAATTGGACCAGTGGCATATAAGTTAAAACTGCCACAAGAGCTGAGCGCTATTCATGATACATTTCATGTATCAAATCTCAAAAAGTGCTTAACCGATGAAACACTGGTCGTACCGTTGGGAGATGTACAAATTAATGATCATCTGCACTTCATTGAAAAACCAATAGAAATCATGGATAGAGAAGTCAAGCAGTTGAAGCGTAGCAAAATCCCAATTGTAAAAGTTCATTGGACGTCGAGGCATGGACCGGAGTACACAAGGGGAAGAGAGGATTTTATGAAAAGCCAGTATCCCCACTTGTTCCCAAACGAGTCATAATCTAGGAATTGACAAATAAAATTTCGGGACGAAATTTTTCTGGCATGGGGAGACTGTGACATCCGTCATTTTTGGAGCGTCAGGTTAGCACCTTTATAGGGTTTCTATATTTGGAATTATATTTTATTAGGATCTAGTCATGTTGATTAGAATTCATCTGTCTTAGTTCCCAAAATTATAGTTCAGAAAACCTTGTTTCGACGGGTACATGATAAAGTTAACTTATGTAATGCCAAATATATTAAAAATTCTCCAAATATAATAAAATTGATATTATAAAGTCCAAATTAAAATATAAAAGTCTCATTTGAATGTCCAAATAATTTTACCAAAAATGTGGAACTTTGATTTAATAATAATATTTTTATCAATATTTGACAAATTGTATTGTAGTTATAATTTAAGTGGGCTTTATTTTTGAAAAATAAAATGATGGTAATCTATGACCTACAAACATTAGAACCCAAGAAAAGTTGGTAAAGGTGCTTGCATGTGGGTTTTGACCATAAAAAGAGTAAGTTTTGAACCTTCAAGTGTTTAAAATAAGATAAGTGTGCAACAACACACTTGACAGTAGGTAAAACCTACTTTGGTCGACCATATCTCTCTGGATATTCCTCCAAAATGGTTTATTTTTCTTCTAGAACTTATTTTAATGAATTATCTTCCTAATGCAATTGGTCTCACTCAAAAATATTACGTTTTGAGCCTTCAAGTTCTTGATACAAGATTATGGTGCAAAAAGAGCATAGCTGGCAGAATCTTGCATGCATTTTAAAACGGTCATATCTGCTTTAAAACTCAATGAAAATGGGTGATTTTATTCTGGAAGTTAGCCTTATGTGTTAACTTTAAAATAAAGTTAAAATCACTGAAAAATGATGAGTTTAGACCCCCCTAAATGGCCGTCATTCGAAGAGTGTGCAATCTGTCTTGGGGACTGTGTCACTCAAAGTGGTAGGGTAATGATGAGTACCTTAAACCCAACCAAAATTCTTGATATTTGGGAAAAATCTGTTTAACTCATTATTATTGATGATATAAAAATTTGGACACAAAATGACTTTTGGAAGGTTCCTTTTGACAGTGATTTGTGAGACCAAAAATTCCAGAAATGGAATTTACATTCTGTCCAAATGGTAGCTTTATGTGCAAAGGACTTTGATTTTAAAATATATATTTCTGGACTATTTTTAGAGCATTTAGGATAAGTATCAACTTTAATTCATACAAACTCATTGGCATTACAAAAGATATAATTTGACTTTATCTTTGTCGAGACCAGATAGGTGATCTAATTATTGGATTTCAGACTGTTTAGGAAGGTTAGGGCTGACGTTTAGCGCTTCAAACATCATCAAGTTCTTGGATATTCATCAGTAACTTGTGAGTATTCATGGCCCCACTTTTAATGCTTTTTGTTTATTTAAACTGGGGGAAAAACATGAAGTTATGCAAACTATACTGTTTATTTATAAAACTATTGGACTAAAGAACTGTTTAGTCAAGATTTGTTTATGTCATGAAATATTGACTGTTTCGCACTATGATATAAATGATAAATTGATGTACTTGAGAGTATATTTCCAAATAAAGTCCCCGTCCGTAAACGCTACTTGTTAACTCGGGCATGTCCCCAGGCCGTGGTAATTGTGGATAGCCGCTATTGTGTTGACAGTCCCACCCAGAAAGGGGTGCATACTACCTATGTTTTATTAGTCTAATCATGTGGAATTTGGACAACCGGTAAATTAGTACTACTACGAACTGTGGGACCTAAGTGAGTGTACGGGCTACTTATGGTCGTTCGTAAAATAATGGGGCACATTGGTCAGGAAAGGCTCAGTAGCGTCTCAAGTTTTAAACATCGTTATAGATTTACATTTATCGGGTGCAAGTTTATGTATAAGTTTGCAAGAAATGATTTATGCATTGTAATGTTTTTGTGCATATGAAAACCCGTGAACTCACCAACTCTTTGTAGTTGACGTTGTTTTATGTTTCATGCTTTTCAGGATTTAAATAAGAAATGAAGTTTTTTGAGCATATATGTGGCGACACCGATTAAGTTCATTTTGTATCTTTTGTAAAGAAGTATTCAAACACCAACTTGGTTATGGATGTAATCTTGTAAAACTTATGGTGTTATTTATTGTCTGTTGATGTGACATGCTTACCTGTTACATCTCGTGTTTCCGCTTTAACGGGGTATGACAAAAATCATATATTAAAATGATCTTGTATGACCAGAGCTCTGGTTCTACTAGCTAGAGCTTCTGGCTCAAAAAGTAAGACCAACTAGAGGCCTTCTGGTTCAACACACAGGCCAACCAGAGCCCCTCTGGTCTGTCTTCCCTTGTAAGAAAAGTTCATGAACATAAAGTAAGAGTATAAAATCTTTGTGAATAATCTTTTAAAGCATAATGTTGACATAGAGCTCCTATCTAATAGATACAGAGCCTCTGATTTAAGTATAGTCTTTGTAAAAAGGATTTGTATTCATATCAAACCAATATCCAGAACCCTTTGGTTCTATTGTGAGGACCAACCAGAGCCTCTCTGGTTCCTCATAAATCAAACACTTTTTTTCAAAACAGAGTTTTTCCAAAACCATTGGCCATAAGCCAAGTTTCCCCCTTCTCAATAACATCAATACTATCATTTCTAATAAGAGCAACATCTCTGAGTCCTCAAATCACAAAGTAGTAAGAACTTAAATCTCTTGTAATCTTAAGAGACATAATAGCAAGAGCTACAATAACTACACATACAAATGCCACCCTTATATCCAAAGGTACACCTCTCCTTGATATGCCACCCTTATCCCATGGTAAACCTCTTTTTGATATGCCACCCTTATTTCCTCTTCAAAATCTATGGATTATTTCCAAACAAAGACATACAAAAGTCACAACCGTCTTGATGAAACAGCCTCCATAGTTTTATCTACAAAATCTATAGATTAATTCCAAATGAAGACAGACAGCAGTCACAACCGTTTTGAAGGAATATCCTCTATAGTTTTTAACCAATAATGGCTTAAAAACAGTTTTATCTTAAAACTTTTGAAACTCAAGAACAACCAGTTCTTACAATATTATTTCCAAACTTGAAATCCTTTGTATTCTTAAAATAGGATATCATTCCAAAACTGTTTCAAAGAAGTACAATCTTCTTTATCTTTCCAAACAGTTTCCAAATCTAGAAAACTTAAAACTCATCTTTTAAACTGTTAGAAAACAGTTTTTACCAAACTCTTTCCAAATCTCAAATCACCAAAACCCATCAGTTCAAATAACATGATTTAAGACGATTTGTTAACAAAAACTCACCTTATTTTCACAGATTGTAGGTTTAAACACACAACAATTCCTTCAAAGGAACACAACTTCCTTAAATCACTTTTAAGCAATAGTTCTTCTCAAGAACACCTCCACCGTCACACTCCCACCCCTTTTCTCTCTAAGGTTCTTCCAAAACCAAGATAAGATAAGATATTATCTTTTATTTCCTATATATATATTTTAATAGAGGCGGTGGTGGATTTATTAATATAAAACTCTTTGGGCGGTGGGTTTTAATATTTTAAAATCCACTCTTTCTTAACCCTAAAGGTTACCTTTCCTTATAATAAAATATTGGTAAATCAGTTAAGCGATTTACCCAACCAAACATGTAATTCATTTTACATGTATACACATATGTGAACACTTACGCATGTATGCACAGTATCACCTTTTCACATATGCGCATACTATTCATGCATTTTATTAAATAACATGCATGCCCACACGTATTTCACAAAGCAATCACATAAAAGTTACCTCAATCGATGTTGTCTGAAACCTGGTTATCTCATATATCCGGACAACAATGTTGAAAAATATTTCAATATAATCAAATCTGAGCAACTCATAACCAGACTTTTTCAACTCCGATTAATACTACAACCGTATTACTCTAATCCGGACAATACGTCAATCGTATTAAGTCAAATTCGGACAACACTATGGCCATATTCCTACTTCTCTTGTCAAAAACCATATCCGATTTACATAATTCAAATTCTCTCTAACACCCTATCCGGACAATACTATGACTGGTTTTTATCTAACCCGGATAACACTATGTCCGGTTTATAACAAATCCGGACAACACGTGTCCGACTTAAAACAAAATCCGGATAAACAAGTTTGTAGAACAATTCAGTTTTCATATCAAAAGAAATGCTTTTCAAGTATAAAAAGATGATAAAACCACTCACCTTATGCAATTCTTTAAAAGCCGATTGAATCCAACTTCAATATAAGTAATCCGGTCAACACTCTTTTTCTCAAAATCTCTCTTTAAGTTTGGAAGTGGCAAGAAACTTTATTTGAAATTCTCAATTCCTATTTATTCCTTTCTAAAATAGGTATGGCGGCTAAACAGCCGCATGCATACCCATGCATGCGCACATCTCACGCACACATCAACCTATTCCATATAATAACCCATATATGCAAATGGTCATGCATATATCAAAATATTTTATGCATGCACATATAGTCTTGCATATATCTTCACATTATGCATACTTGTTGTAAGCCCAAATCTGACAGTAGAACAATTTTAATCAAGAGATTCAAGCAAGATATGTAAAAGAAGAAGAAATGAAAAAACAAACGTTGCTTTGTTTATTGAATGGAAAATTACAAACTTACAAGAACCCTAATCGACTCTCATGTAGTCTGAATCTATGTATTACAAGGAAATTTCTCTATTTGCTCTCGTTCTTATTTCTCTATCTCAACCCCTCTATTTATAGGCAGTAACTCATGAAACCTGAATAACTTTACACTTATCCAGAATAGGAATAGCCTTATCCAGAATAAGGAAACTGAAGGTAGTCATCTAAAAGAACAGAGGACGGTACAGCCAGAGAGTCTCTTGTCAAAACAGACAGAGGCTCTGTTAGTATCACCAGAGGCTCTGTCAGCACGCACAGAAGCGCTGGTCTTATCAGAGGAGCTCTGGTCCAAAGGACTTGTAGTCCAAGAACTCTGGTGCTCACAGAACCTTGCAGAGGCTCTGGTCTTCACAGAAGCTCTGTAGTCTCTGAAGGAAGCTCTGGTTGTCCGTGACTCTTTAGCGCAGAGGCTTGTCTTCTAGACTTAAGACGTTTTGTCACAGAACCTTCTTCAGTTCATCTTCTAGCACCCGATTGCTTAATAAAACCTTTTCAAGGTTTTCATTAGCTTCAGAATAAAGCTAACAATCTCCCCTCAAAGTTTTATGAAGCAATCATCTTCATGAAGTCTTCTGATCTTTTCTTCTTTGCTTCTACAGCAGAAGCTTTAGAGTGTTTAGGCGGAGGAAGACGACGGCACACCCACTTGCTCTTATGGACAAGTCGAGATTGCAACTTCAAACTCCCCTCTGATTGTAGCTCTGTGTTCTTCTTTTTCAACTCTTGGCTCATTTCATACTCAGAGTTACATTGCAGCACCACTAATTGTACATAGTGCAACTTTAACCTGCTTACAATCCAACGCAGACTATGGAAAGCAGAATAGCTACTCCACAAAGAAGTAGCAAATTCATCCTTAAAGGGACAGATAACTGTGTGGATTACATGACAAAATAGTGCAATTAGTCTTATGACAATGAATCTTTTAAAGAACCGCAAGTTGAGTAGGAATGCAGTTTTAGAGCTAAAACAGAGATAAACACTGTTAATAATAAGATTTGGAGAGAAGATTTTTAAGCATTTTATCTTCAAGAAACAGCAGGTCAATAAATTTGACAAAATAGCTGTTGATGCTTTTAAGAGCGAATCATGACTAAAAACTGCCATAGACATGAAAGAATGAGTGTTTATAGACGTGAGAAACAGTAAGCTGATACAGATTCAGAAACCATAAGAAAAAAAAAGATGAAACAAAGCTCAAGAAATTGGTGTTACTTTTGGCAAATAAAACACCAAATGCCTTCGGCTTGGTATCAAGAACACTTGCTAAACGCCTTAAGCGTAGATCTGACTCTAACAAGGTTCAAAAAGTCGACTGACTCCAAGAAACTCAATAAACCTAAGAGAAAAACAAAGGTTCGATTTCATCCAAAAATACACAAAATCCTTTAAAAAGATTTTGATTAAACGTAAAGAAAGAGGGATGAATCGATGAGATTTCCGGTCCAAACAGTCGTCGAACAGCAGGCGTTCAAGACACAGTTTGTTTCAAGAAAATCGAACTACTTCAGAAAGATCGTATCGATTAAGAAATCGATTTGGCTCTGATACCAATTGTTGGATCGATTAACTCAGTTTCTTGGTATAGATTACTTACTTGGATGATATGTTTGACAGTGATAATGCAGCGGAAGTAATATCAGTCA
>NW_020203479.1:0-457 GCF_001531365.2 Cynara cardunculus var. scolymus | reverse complement strand
GATCGATTAACTCAGTTTCTTGGTATAGATTACTTACTTGGATGATATGTTTGACAGTGATAATGCAGCGGAAGTAATATCAGTCAAGCACAATAGAAATCAATAAGAACACGATTAAGATGACTGAAGAACACAAGAGAGAGCTTCAAAATGATTTTCAATTAAATGAAAATGTTGACAGTTACAATACTGAAGCACACTGAAATACAAGGGCCTACGCTGCTATTTATACAAGCAAATAATCGTTTACTGACATGATCAAAAGCAAATTAATATAAGCCGTTAGATCATAAACAGGTTACAGACAAGAACACGTGATAAGCACGAGCAGCTAGTAAACCAAAGTAAACAGCTAAAGAAGATCTATACAGAAGACATGTTGCAGAACCTCTGTAGGACATGACAGAGGTTTTGTCAGATATAACTTGAAAGCACTTCAAAGCAGAGGACCAGTTTC
>NW_020203478.1:1508-19516 GCF_001531365.2 Cynara cardunculus var. scolymus | reverse complement strand
GAGTCTCGTTACAAGACAACCGGCCGAAACAATAAGGTGCCTAATTTGGTGTTGACGTATTTGCCGATTACACCAAGATTACAACAGTGATATTTGTGTAAGAAAATAACAAAGGAGATGACTTGGCACCATGATCATCAAACTGAGATGGGAAAGATGGTACATCCGGGTAATGGGGAGGCTTGGAAACATTTTGACAGGATGCATCCAGATTTTGCTCAAGAGATTGGGAATGTTCGTTTGGGCTTATGTACAGATGGTTTCAATCCTAATCGAACTCAAATCGATACTCATTATGGCTAGTTTTTCTTACTAACTACAATCTACCACATTGGATGTGCATCAAAGACTGGAACATCCACCTGGCTTTGCTGATTCCTGGCAAGAAGAGCCCTGGATAGAACTTAGATGTGTTTCTTCGGCCCTTCATCGACGAGTTGAAGATGTTATGTTAGGATTGAATTTTAGTATAAATTGTATTCGTCTTGAAAAGATAAAATTGTCTATAATTGTTGTAATAGTCATCGTGTTTGACTTTCCTGGTAGTTTGACTTTGACTTTGAAGGGTTCAAGTTTGACCCTATATAAAGCTTAGTCTTAGTGTAGTTTTGGTAGGAGCTCAATCGTAATATTTATTTTACGTATAATAGAGTTTGACTAAGTGTGAAAAATCCTCTCATCTTCTTCTACATGTTCTTACAAGTTCAAATCTAAATCTGCCAAGGATTCATGAATGGATTCTTTGAAGCTTTTATGAAGATTGATCAATAGTGGACTTACAATTGGCATCAGAGCTGGATTGTGCATGAAATCAGAAAAAAAAAATCATATTTTGAAGATTCTGTGAAGAAGTTTTCTGATTTTTTTTTCTTGATGTTCATCTTTTTCTTGAGTTTGAACTAATTTTTTTTTCAAAATCTTGTGTTTTTGTGTTAAAATCATGATCAAATTGTTCGTAATTGTGTTGTGAATCTTTGTTAAACACAAACTTTTGTGATTTGATCATTTTATTTCATGATTTGATCGATTTAGTGTTTTTAATTTTTTTCATGTTCTTGAATTTAAAAAAAAAATCAGTGTTTTGATCCATTTTTTTTAACTTTTTTACTGTTTTTGAATTTTTTTTTTCTAAATTGCTCGCCCAACCCATAACAGGCCCATCCGGTTTATTTTTTGCTGTTTCTTCTAACTATACATCGGGCAAAGGTCCAATCGATTTAAGCAAGGGTTTCTCATCACTGGTTCATCTCCTACATCGCTCACCAAATCAATCAATAGCCTAAATCGCACAAAGGTTCATTTGATTTAACGGTTAATCGCTCATAACCTTAAACGGAAACCTCCTTATCCAATTTAGGTAGTTCTCGGTCACAGTTGGTTTGACCTCGGCCAGCAATTTGACCTAACCTTGCTCAATATTCTGTCCGAATTTGGAAATAGCTTGATCGATTTAGTCTGATTCAGAAAATAGCTTGATCGATTTAGTTTCATCGCACATAGACTTAACCGTGTTCTAGGTAAATCGCCCAGTTTTGAGTTCATCGCACACGTTATCGCTCATCTCATCTACATCGCACAGCTTCATATAAATTGCAGGCTTCTTTCATCTAGATCAAGGTTAAATCGCACAAAGGTTTGTCAAATTTGGGTGTTAGTCAATTTGAGTTTCATCAATTTGTTCAATTTTGACATAATCGATTTCTTATTTGTCCGATTTTCACCCAAATCGTTCAAAGCTTTCTCCGTTTTTCAAGTTTATCGGATGCCTTGGCAAATGTTTTAACAGAAGTTGAATATTTGAATGTTAACAAGTTTGGGTTTGAGGAGATGTATAGCGGTGTGAATTCTCATCTATGTGACTAAGAATCTGGTGAAGATGTTGATTGGAGGGCGAAGGACTATCTACATCAAGTGGACTCTTGCATAGAAGTTGCAATCCAGAAGCAGAAAGAACAATTGTCCATTGAGCTCAGCAAAATTGATGTGAGAATCATGCGAACTGTAACTGGAATGCAACAGTTGGAAGCTAAGCTCAGTCCTGTATCTGTGCATGATTTTGGACTCATAGTTGTGCCTCTAGTAAAGTCTTTCTTGTGGGCACTCCTACAAGATTTAGCTTTTTCAGCTTAAAGACGATCGCTTGTAGACTTGCACAAAGGTTTTAGGTGGACTTGGTTGCATCGCACAAGGTTGTCTTTGTCCCAGATTACAATGTCACGGTAGCAGGAGTTCTGATTCTTGGAAGTGATCTGTCAGAACACATCATCACTGCTGGAATGGAGGCAAGCAGTACCAGCAATATGAAGTTTGCAATGAATGACTGCATCCAAATTGGAACTCTGGATGGTGCCAATGTTGAAATAAAAGAGGAGCTGGGTTGAAACTCGAGGAGACAGAAACAGAGTTATTAGGTTGTACTTAAAGTTTAATAAGAACGTAATTGCAAACAATAAATCAAACCACGCTTTGATTAATCGGAAAATAGCTCAAAACCGACTGTTTACAATTGTTAATTCTTAATCCTAAATCTCGATTAAGGCATGTATATATAGATCTAATTACCGACTTGTATTAGACTATAATATGGAAACTCTCTAATTAGGAAACTCTCTAATTAGGAAACTCTCTAATTAGGAAACTAGAAACCTGACTTATTCTTTTGTTTCTATATACCGATTGCTTGTTCACCAAGGGTTTGGATTCCATGACTTTAGGATTCCAACAGTACTGTTCTTCAGTTTTTGTTTATTTGGTCATTGTGCTTGTATTAAGTTTGGCCGTTTTGAGTTTAATCACAGTTAGTGTAAATCCTAGATTGTAAATCAGATTTAAGCCTATCTGATTTTGTTGTAACTCGGTCGTAGGCACAACCGATATCATCTTCCTCGCAGGTTTTAGACGGTTTTGTGCTTCATTGGCCAAGACTTCCTCGCTCAGATATTACCTGCTGTCTTAGCCAATTTCATGGCATTTCCAGAAGCTGCTTCATCCGATTTAGCCATTTTTGGTCATTGTCTTGACCGAGTTAAAGCCTTACTCGCCTATCTCCTCATCCGGACTTAGGCTTGCTTTGCAACTTTGTCTCGATCATCTTCCTCGGACAACCTTGTGTCCGAGCTTGGCATTCCTCGGCCACAAGCATACTCGGATTTAACCTATGTACACCTTGCTTACCCGGATTCATTTTTCGTTCAAGGACTTAGTCGCATAGCCTGTAGAGTTATCCGGATATATGATTTTCTTTGTTTTGGGCTTTTTGTTCTTCAAGCCCATAAGAGTTTTTGGATTGTTTTGTTTTGGGCTATTTTCTTTCATTTTCTTTATGTTCTATTTTTTTCGATTTCATTTTTGGATCACATTTTGTTTTTTACTGTTTTTGAGAATTTTATTGAGTTTGAACTGATTTTTGCTGATTTTATTTGTTTTTATCTGTTTTAATATGTTCCGAACTGTTTTGAGAATTTTGAACCGATTTGCGTCGCGTAAACTGTTTTAATCAATTTTAACTGCTTTTGACTGTTTTAACAGTTTTTAACTGTTTTCAATAGTTTTGACTATTTTTTACTGATTTTTAACAGTTTTCACTGATTATCTGAGTTCTCAACAGTTATTGTGTTTTTCTGATTTTTTTGAGCTTGTTTGTTTTTGGTTTCTTTGAACTGATTTCACCGCATTAGATTCATTGATCAATCTTGAATTTGAAATGACAACATTTTATGAGAAACAAATTAGGGAACTAAAAGAGAAGTATGAAAACTCAGTTTAGAAAATCACAAGAACATATCGTGGACAATTTATTTAACTAACTATAATGAGAGAGAGAAGGAAGAGAAGAGAGTTTTGCCAGAAAAGCTGAATGAACTTATGAAGACTGTTTCTAATCCACAAGAGATTGATGGACTGAAGAAATAATTTGAGGACTTAACAGCTAAACTGCGTAAATCTGAAAGTGAATTGCTTGATGTTAGGAAATTACTAAATCAAGATAAGAAAAGGTTGATAGAAATTGAGAAACGATTTGATTATGAAAGAATATCTTATGAGAATAAGATTGATTCGTTAGAACTGAACGCTAAAATGTTGTTAAAGCAAATACCGGATTTTGAGCAGCAGATCATCTTGGACGAGCCAAGACTGATAAAGAGAAGGAAAAGACCAGAGAAGAGTGTCAGAGCCAGAATCAAGAACTATCTGACTGCATTGCTAAAAAGCAAAAGGCTTTGGACGAAGAGAAGAAGCTATTTGCTATTGAAAAGCGAAATTCTGCAAAGAAATATGCAGTTGTTAGACCCCAACCTATGAAAGTGTAAGTAAGAAGTTTCTTACTCTAGTCAAATAGGACTTAATCTATTGAAGCGGTCTGGACTGAGAGCTCTCATGCAGAGGATCAAGAACCAGAGCTCTCACTCAAGAGTGAAGGTTCCATTCATACAGAACCCGCGTTCTATTCCCGTGGACGATCAAGTCTTATGCGCCAAAAAGCATAAGCGCTAGACACAAAGCTACAACTCCAAGACTCAGAGCCTTTGCATTGTACATGCAGAGCCTCTGCATATGCAGAACCTCTAAATAGTACATGCAGTGCTTCTGTATGTTATAAACAGAGCATCTGGTTACTTTCTCCATGGAACGCGCGTGCAAGCGTCTAACAGATTTGAGGCGGCTTGACCAAGTTTGCTCCGCTTTTCAAGAGAAGTCAAAGATAAGGATGCAGACTAGTCAGTTCAGAGTGTCAAGCCATTTTATAGCATAGTTGTTAGACCTAGGCGTATATAAGGAGGCTTCCTCCTCAGGTTCAGATCACCAAAGTGAGCCGACTTATACTATACCGAATTATTGTAAGATTACGATTTTTGATTGTTCTTTACATTCATCAATAAAAGCATTCGACATATTCAAGTCTTTTCATTGTTCTTATTTATACTTAGAATATTTCGATTAATCATTCGTGGTACACTATTTGTTTTCTTCCCAGTATTCATAAACTGTGTTTTACTGCAAATTAAGAGTATCTGGGTTCCAACAATTGGTATCAGAGCCTGCTAATCAAATTCATTGATTAGTCGATCGATATCCGTTTGGATTCTACTCTTAATTCTTTTTGATTATTCGTTTTAAAAGAATTTTCACTCCTATTTTTCTTCGTTTAAAACGTTTGCTTATCTGGAAATCATTTTTCTGTCGATCATCTTTCTCGTCAATCTTCTTCTCAAAAATTTTAAACAAAAATGTCGTCTCAATCATGGAACTCCATGTACAGTGCCGGTTCGTTGACCAAACATCCGACTCTCATTAGGGAAGAATATCCCCAATGGAAAATTCGGATGATAAATTTTTATGAGGGTCTTGACCTCGAACTCTACGAGTCAATTTTAAATGGCCCCTATGTCCCTACCACCATTATTCCTCGTATATCCTGCTGCTCCAGGCGAGTACCCAAACTTCGTCGTGACTGGAACGATGAAGACAAACTCAGAGTGGAGGTGGATCAAAAAGCCAAAAGGATTTTGATCATGACACTTCCTAATGAGATTTTTCAATCTCTTGATGCATGCGATATGCCAAGGATCTATGGGATCAACTGGCAAACCAGTTGGAAGAAGGTATAAAGATGAAGAAGAACCGTCGTGCTCAATGCTTGAACGAGTACAACAACTTTCAGGCGCTTCCCAATGAGTCTTTAGAACAGACTTATCACAGGTTCAATACTCTGATCAATAAATGCCGCAAGTGTGATGTGATCAGAACTCAAGAGGAGAACAACATGCTCTTATTGAAGAGATTGAATGCAGAATGGGGAAACCTGACGATGTCTCTCCAGGCGAATCAAGATCTAGAGCAATGGACGTTGCACGACATGTATGGGACTCTGCAAGCTCAAGAATAAGAGGTGCAGAAAGCCAAGGTCGCTTTGGGTGGACCTCTGGCTCTTGTCTCTGATTCAAAAGAGATAGGATCTAGCCAGCTACACAGAGAGCGAAGATCCAAAGAGGAAAGGAGGAAGGGAAAGAAGGCTCTCATCATGAAGAGTGATGAAGAAGACAGAGCTTCTTGCTCTGAAGACGATGATATAAGTGCCTTTGCACAATCCTTGGCCTTGATCACCAAGGAATTCCAAAGGAAGTTTGGGAAGAAGGTCTTCAAAAAACGAGGAAGACAGAGCGATCGAAGCAAAGGCAAAGCTTTCGAAGGAAGGAAGCCTCCCTATGTTTTAAACAAGAAGAAGGAAGAGCCATCAGACTAGAAGAAGCAAGGTGTTCGATGTTTTAGATGCGGCAAGATGGGGCACTACTCCAAAGAGTGCAAAGGCCCTTTGGTGAAATACGAACTGTACTATAAAAACAAATACAAGTAAAATCGATCACAAAGGAGCCTCATGGTAGAATAGGAGAACTGGGTCTCTGACTCCTCGTCTGAAGAAGAAGATCAACCCAATTTTTGTGGGATGGTTGTCGAGAATGACAGAGAAGAGTTTGGATCTGACTCTGACTCCAAGGTATGTTCCATCTATGACTATTCTCATTCAGACCTGGAAGAAAGTATGTCTGCTTTGACAAATGATTTTGTCAATCTATAGCAAAAGCTCTCTGTCGAAAAATCCAAAAGAAAATCTTTGGAAAAAGAAAAATTATTTTTTGAACGAGAGACAGAGCTGCTAACTGTAGGGAAACAAGAGTTATCAATGGAAAATGAAAAACTTTTACAAACAAAACGATCCACTGAAACAAGTCTTAAATCAGAGTTCTTAGAATTAAAAGCGACTATAAAGAAGAAAGAAACAGAGCTGCTAGAAAAGGAACGTGACAGATTAAACTCTGAGTCCCTAAAAGATTACTTTCAAAAGGAAAGGGAGTCCTACACCAGAGCTTACAAAGAAAAGAGCTCTTGATCAAGAAATATCAAGATGYTCAACAGGTGTATGAAAAAGTAAATTCTCAACAGGATAAAACAGGGATAGGTTATACAGACTTAGACCTCATCTGGAAGAAGAAAACTACTCTTGAATCCGTGTTTAGGTTGGGCGAAAAACAAAAACCAGATTTTCCTATTTTGTATACAGCTTCACCATTCAAAAGATGTAGGCTTGAAAGTGGAGCCAGAACTCAAAGGTTGAAATTTAAAAATATCTCTTACTCTTCAAAATGTATGCCTCAAGTCGATTTAAAATGCATACAGAAGACAAACGAGATTTTCTGTTTTGGCTCTACAAATCTCGAACATCTTAAGACTGAGAGTGAGGTTGTCAAAACTGAACCAGATGAAAACAAGAGTTCATCCACAAATTTTTTTCTTAAAACTCTGGATCCAAAATTATTGGATGACTTCACAGAAACGATAAGATAGGTTTTCGAGCAAGATTTGCTCGAGGCCTTGAATTATCCTCCTAAAGGTCATGCAGATTCTTCTGAGTGTAACTCCTCAAATACTTTTGAAAATCCCACAAAACAAAAGACGAAAGAAGCTTCTAGCTCATGCATACGAGAATCTCAAGTTCTTAAAGATACCTCTGTATTTCGATATTCACACAAGGATTTTCTTGACTCTGACTCTGAGTCAGATGTGGACTCGTTTAAGGAGCAAGTTGAGACAGAGATTGTAGCCAAATAACCATAGGTTGCAAAACCCCTTATTAAGAAAAAGATTCTCCTAGGTTCTGGCCATGTACGCATGACAACAAGTGCTAAATCCGCTCCCAAGTTTGCATACAGGGTAAAGAGTACAAAATCTATTTCTTCTACATCGAAGGGCTCAATTTCTAGATCTAAGCCAATTAAGTTCACTCTGGAACAAAAGGGAAAATCCGCTCAATGCTCTAATGTTAATTCCTCTATTTTGGAGAGGCCTCTGAAGGCTAAAGGAGTAGAAAAGAAGAAAACAGAGAAGACTCATTCATTGTGAAAACATTCAGATCTAGATAGGAAGTTTGTTAGAACTACCAATGCTAGGAATGATTGTAATAATACGTTCTTTAAATCTAATAAATCATTTTGCCATTCAAAATGTGTTCATAATTGCGAATGTTTCTCTCTGCTGCGTAAGTTAAAGCAGCATATCTCTGACCCTAACTGTATTCTCTCTGGGTGGAAGACCCAGAAGATAAAGAAGGCTCCTAAAGCCAAGTCTGGTAACTCAGGTGATGAGACGAAGCCTCTCTCTAAGACTAAAAAGCTATATTCTGTCCCTAATCATCGAAGACCCATTATGAAATGGGTACCTAAATCCCTATAATTTGTTTTGCAGAAGCCGCATGTGGACATTTGATATCTTGACTCCGGATGCTCAAGACACATGACCGGTAATAAGAGGTTGCTCTCTTCATACAGAGAGAAGATTGGAGGAAAAGTGACCTTTGGAGATAACATGCAAGGAGAGATAAAAGGATATGGAGATCTAATACAAGGTAAGGTTTCTGTCTCTAAGGTTGCTTATGTCTCTGGGCTTAAAAATAATCTCTTGAGCATAAGTCAACTATGTGATTATGTCTACAATGTCAAGTTCCAAAAGGAAGCTTGCTCCATTATATCAGAATCAGGTCAGGAGTTGCTAAGAGCCAAAAGAAAGGGAAATCTATATCTCATGAACTTCTCACCAAGAGATAATTCAGAGACTCTCTGTCTCGTGTCTCGCAAGTGTGAAGAAGCTTGGCTCTGGCATCACAAGCTGTCTCACTTAAATTTCCAAAATATAGAGAAGCTTGTGAAGAATAATATGGTTGACGGACTTCCTGCCATAAAGTTCGAAAAGGACCATCTCTTCCCTGCATGTGAAATTGGAAAACTCAAAAGAGCATCCCACAAAACAAAGACAGATGTGTCCTGTGTCAGACCTCTGCATATGCTTCATGTGGATCTTTGTAGTCCAATCTCTATGTAGAGCTTGTCTGGTAAGAAGTATATCCTAGTCTTAATTGATGAATACTCACGATATACTTGGATTGAGTTTGTAAGGCAGAAATCAGATGTCCCAGAGCTACTAATCAAGCTGATGATCAGGATTCAAGTACTTCTACAAAGCAAAATTCAAAAGTTGAGAAGTGATAATGGAACAGAGTTTAAGAACGCAAAGATTGATGCGTACTTAGACACAGAGGGCATAACTTAGAACTTCTTTGCAGCAAGGACACCACAACAAAATGGTGTCGTGCAAAGAAAGAATCGAACTCTGGTCGAAGAAGCAAGAACCATGCTAGCAAGCTCTGGTCTTCCAACCCGTTTTTGAGCTGAAGCCATCTCTACCGCTTGCTTTATTCAAAATAGAGCAACGATGGTGAAGAGGCATATGAAGATGCCTTATGAATTAATAAACCAAAGAAAGCCTAATGTTAAATTTTTACATGTCTTTGGTTGCAGATGCTTCATTCTGAATAATCGTGATCAACTTGGCAAATTTGATAAGAAGGCCGATGAAGGAAAGTTCCATGGATACTCCACAAAAGCCAAGGCATACAGAGTCTTCAATCAAAGAACCAAGACTGTCATGGAAAGCATCAACGTCTCGTCAACGATAAAGAACAAGTGACTTCAGAGTACCTCATCTCCGGACTCGAGCTTAACACAAAGACTTCCAATTCTCAAATGAAGTCAACAGAATTGGAACTCAAGCTCTTATTTGAAGGCTTCTATGGCGATGAAGACATCTCTGTACATGCACCAAGAGATGAATCTGTGCGTGTGCATGAAGAACCACAAACTACAAGTACATATGACTCAGGTCTTTCACACACCTCTGCTTCCTCTGGGAATCATGCGAATCTACAACCAGAGCAAACAAGCTCTGCATCAGAGCCCAATTCCATAGAGCCAGAGCATAATACCTCTGGTTCTGCACCTGGCTCCTCTGTACCATCATTCAAGGGGAAGCAAGCAGTACCTTCTTCTCCATCAACGAGCTCAATGCCAAATATGCCTATGGAACTTGATCAAATGTCCCCAACCTCTGTATCTGTCCCAGCAACAAGATAGACCAAAGATCATCCTCTTCACCAGATCATTGGTGAACCTTCAAGCGATGTGAAGGCAAGGGCTGCCACGGCTAATAAATGTTTATTCGTAAACTTTCTAAGCATGGTAGAGCCTAAGAAAGTCCATGAAGCCCTACAAGACCCTAGTTGGGTTGACGCCATGTAATAAGAACTCCAACAATTTGAAAGGAATAAGGTATGGACTCTTGTACCTTTACCAAAGGATAAAATTGCAATTGGCTGTAAATGGGTTTTCAGAAACAAGAAGAGTGAGGATAGGATCGTATTAAGAAATAAAGCTAGGCTTGTAGCAAAAGGCTATTACCAGGAAGAAGGCATAGACTATGACGAGACCTTTGCGCCAGTAGCAAGGCTAGAAGCTATACGCTTGTTCTTAGCCTTCTCTGCTCATAAGGGATTCCGAGTCTATCAAATAGATGTTAAGTCAGCCTTCTTGAATGGTAAGCTGAAAGAGGAAGTCTACGTTCAACAACCTCTGGGGTTTGAAAGCTCCACACATCCAAAGTACGTCTATTTCTTGGACAAAGCTCTGTATGGACTTAAGCAAGCACCTCGAGCCTGATATGAACGTCTCTCATCTTTTCTCTTGTCAAATGGTTTTGAAAAAGGTAAAACCGATACAACTTTGTTCATTAAGAGGTACAAAGGTGAGATGCATTTAGTACAGATCTATGTGGACGACATTATCTTTGGTTCAACAAACCAGAGACACTATGATAAGTTCTCTGCTTTGATGAAGAGCAAGTTTGAAATGAGCATGATTGGAGAATTAACATTCTTCCTCGGCTTGCAAGTAAAACAGAGGGAGGACAGTATTTTCATTAGTCAAGCTAAGTATATCTCTGACATATTAAAGAAATACCAACTCTACAACTCTTCCACCATGAGAACACCAATCGCAACAGGAACTAAGCTTGACACAGATCCATTTGGAAAACCAGTGGATGTTAAGACTTACCATGGAATGATTGGATCACTGTTGTACCTCACGACTAGTAGACCAGACATCATATTTACCACATGTCTTTGTACTCTATTTCAAGCAAACCCTAAGGAATCTCACCTTTCAGCTGTGAAAAGAATCTTTAGATTCCTTAAGGGAACTCAATTTCTGGGTCTCTGGTATTCAAAGCATTTTGGTTTTGATCTTATTGCGTACACAAATTCTGATCATGCAAGATGCAAACTTGATCGAAAAAGTATATCAGGGAGCTGCCAATTACTAGGAGACAAGCTCATAAGTTGGACCACAAAGAAGCAGAACTACGTCTCTACTTCCACAGCTGAAGCAGAGTATGTAGCTGCAGCCAGTTACTGTTCCCAAGTGATATGGATAAAAACTCAACTGAAAGACTATGGCGTTGAGTTTGAGAAGATTCCTATTCTGTGTGATTCAGAAAGTGCTATCGCAATCACAACCAATCCTGTGCAACATTTAAAAACAAAGCACATCAACGTTCACTACCATTTCATCAAGAACCATGTAGAGAAAGGTACGATTGAAATGCTTTTCGTTAATACAGATTTAGAACTTGCTGACATTTTTACAAAAGCTCTTGATGAAAAGAGATTTAACTTTTTGGTTAATAAGTTAGGTATGCTAAATCTTTCCAACAAGTTAGAGCCTCTGCATCCCTTATGCATACTTCTGCTTTTGTTGTGTTTATTGTATTCTGCATAGTTCAAGCAGAGCCTCTTGCTCAAGTTCTAGTTGTCTTGTGATAAAGAGCCTCTGTATAATACATACAGAGCCTCTGTACCTTGTTCGTCATGCTTGTGCAACACTTATCATATATGATCCAAGAATAGTTCAAAGGGAGCAGATTAGGAGAGCTCAAGTCGAGGGGGAGCATTAGATCATAATCACATAGAGCCTCTGCTTCAAAACTTCTTACGATTATAGGACAGAGCCTCTGTATGTACTATACAGAGCTTCTACCTCTAAACATAGCAAGTTTTCTACACAGAGGACATGTATACTCTAACCATGAGTCTCTGTATGATATCCTAAGGTATGTTATCTTTCTCTTTCTGTAATACTCTGGGTTCTTTACAAATTCTTTAAGCAATCTAATCACAGCACCTCTGTATTCACATACATAACTTCTGTCAAATGGTTGTTATTTTACACAAACCAGATTATATACACTTGTTAAATTTGTTTTGAAAATTTAAAAAATATTATTTTATTAAGAAGGCGTACGATTCTTATTTTTAAAATATTTTTAAATAGCTGTCGTTTAACTAAGTGTCACCGCTTGTAAGCTTAATTTTTCAAACCCGGGACGTGCCACTTGCAGCTGGCAATCCATGTGGCACTCCCCCACAGGCTGTGAGAAAAACCACTTCAGTTTTATCTGACGATTGGGGCGCATTCACTCGAGTGCTTTATTCTTTTTCTATTTAAACAATTTATTTTCCCCCAAATTTCTTTTTACGCTTACAAAGAATTACAATAGAAGTCGTCGTCTTCAACGCTTCCACCGCCATTCAGTGATTGAATCTTCATCCCGTTTGTCAAGTAAGTCACACAAATCCTTTCCTCAACCTATTTTAAGAATCAAGAACCAATTATTGAAAACCCTAGTTTTTCCAAACACTTTTTTTTAACCAAGAACCTACAACAATGTCGTCTTCCGAATCTAGAAACTCACAAACCCACACCACTACTCGAAAACCGTTGAGGAAACCAGTCAAAACTTGGTTCCTTTTCCAATCAAGCCAAATAACCATGCCCTCTACCTTTCTCTCGAAAACTTTGACCAAAAATACCACCCAGTTATAGACATCCTTCAAAACCACTTTCTGAACCCAGCATTGACAAACACCAATGACCATGTACCTGAAAGGTATATCCAGGAATTTTGGCAATCCTGCGCCATAACTGACTCCCAACAAGGGATCGTTGGACATTTTTATGTCTCATCTTTAAAGGAGTTCTTTAGTGTACGTATATCCAGGTCCTTGTTTTCTTACGTTCTTGAAATCCATACAAAAACGGACCTAGGGCTTGATGAGTACGCCCCTCTCTCATCTGGGGATGAGATCGTTGCCTTTCTGAAATTTTTGGGGGTACAACAAAGCTATCCAGTACCCGTCTCAATACCGTCGCCAATACCTACCTCCAATGTGGAACACGCTGTTCACATTGGTCAACAGACCACTGACAGGGAAAATTGGGAGCTTAGACATGTGCTCCATGAACATCCTTCAAATTCTTTACGGCATCTACTTTGACTTGTCCTTGGACTACTCGTTGATACTCTACACAGAGTTCAACGTTGCCGTTGCCAAGAAATGCCAGGAGGTGGCAAAAGGAAAGGAATTACCATCTCTGTTGTTTCCCCGCTTCTTGGGTCTTCTCCTAAGGCCAGTTTTTGACGACAACAACATCGATGTGGGTCGTCTGCCCATGCACAAAGTGAACGTGCTCACCCACTACAAGCCTATCGTCAACAAAGAGGGCTATGCGTCAGAGAGGCCTATCCCAAAGAAGCTCCTTGTGTATATGAAAACGACGGAGATAAGAAGAGCATACAGACGTGCACGTGAGGCACTAGAACCAGTGCCTCAAACCCCAGCACGCATAGGAGTAGCCAAAGAGGAGGAGAGAACAGAGGACACTTTAAGGCCTCAGGCAGATGAAGAGGCAGTGAGATTAGAGAAAGAGAGGGAGAAACAAAGAAAGAAAGAGGAAGCAAAGAAAAAGAGAGTGGAGAGGGAGAGAAAGAAAAAGGAAGAGGAAGATCGAGCAGAGCAAGTTCTGCCAGAATGGTAAAACTTGCTCGTGTACGAGAAGAGGAAGAGCGAGCAGAGAGAGCTCGATAGGCAGAGATTGCTCGCCTAAGGAAGAGGTCAGACTCAGAGCAGAGGAAGAAGCTCATCGAGGCTTGGAACAATCTTCTAGTTCTAACCAAGAGGATGACCAAGAGCACATCGATGATGCTGCTAGGTCTTATACTTCAAGTGAGGAGAACGATGAGGAAGAAGAAGAGAGTGAGGAGGAAGAAGAAGAAAGTGAGGAGAGTGAGGAAGAAGAAGAAGAAGGAGAAGAAGGAGGAGGTGCAGCTGTTGCTCTGCCTCAGGGCGAGCCAGAGCAACCTAGGGTAAATAGGCACATTCATTTCACCACCCCAACTCCTAGTGCAAACAAATCATTTGACTCCGATGGTCGAGACATGAAGGTCATTGAAACGGAGGTGCACACCTTGACGCTTCACCAGCCAAACCAACCAGAGGTCGCATCTGCCTCTGGTTATGAAAGCCAAAGGAAAGCCACACCTCAAGGAACACTCTCTCAAAAGGGTGCAACCTTTGAAAGAATAAATGATATGTCTCCCCATATCACGCCACTATCCCCCATAGAGGAATTCGTTTCCTCTGCACATAGAATTTCCCTACCTTGTTCAGAGCAAGGATTAGGTGCACAAGACATGGAGGTTCTCGAGCAACCTTCTTGTTCACTCATGGAGAGTCATCTGGCTGGCTCTGAACCTGCCTTAGATACTCTTCATGACAAAACAACAGTAGTGGATTCTCCTCAATGAGAACCACAAGGATCTACCGTAAATCCTTCCCCGACCAACATCAATCAAGTCGTGAATGAAGGTGTCCCTGGAACGGGGACTCAATCTGGCCCATGTGTTGAGCTAGAGGTTACCCAAACAGCGTATGTCACAAGGGAAGAGTTCCAGTCCCTTTCCACCACTATGTTATGCTCCTTGGAAGAGCTAAAACTCATCATGGCTCGTGCAGAGTCGTCACCTTTTACATCTACTCTAGATAAGATACGAGCATCCTTAACAGTATTGAGGGCTGAATCTTCAATGAATGCCTCTCATCTCGATACCTTACAAGAATTGATGGTGCACAATGCAGAGGCCCTGCAAAGGGTTATAACATCCATGCAGAGGGATGAAGCATCAACTTCTCATGATGCCCAGGCGATGATCCCTCTCAACATACCTGTTGATTATGTCACTCAGGGCACAATGAATGCTCTGGGTGACAGACTTCTATAGAAGGTGGCAACTTTTACTTCAGAGTTTAACAGCAAAGCCACAGAAGCGGCAGAGTCAATAACACGTGTTGATCCCAGATCTCTCAATAACACTAATAATCTAGTTATGAATAACCAAATTATAGCGATTTAATGAAGAAAGCTATGAAGTCTCAAGAATAAAATAAGAAAGATTAAGAACAATTTTGAGCTTCAAAGGTTTTACTTTATTAGATCATAAACGTAAAACAAAGAGTAAAAACCTTATTTTTACAATAGACCTAATCATCTATTTATACTAGTCAGCTGTGTAGAAGATAACTATCTATTGCTAATTTCTAGCAAATCTTCTAATAAACATATAAGGTTTATCTTTTATATGGATAAGSATTATTATCAAGATAAACTCTAATTCCAGCTGTTGACTTGTCATCTCCATCTGTCATTAACGATGTGATGAATTCATCCTTATCTTTGAATCTTCATGGCCTGCTTGAATGAACTGATAGAAAATCTTCTAAGTGATGTTTGTCCAGAGTATCAATGAGAATGCTTCTTTCCATCGCATCATCCATTGATCCTCTGGTTGAACTCTTCCATCGTTCCAATGGTTGAACTTTGTCCATCGATCCTCTGGTTAATCTGTCCATCGATCCAATGGTCGAATTCCAGACTTAGTCGTTTTTGCCTTGATGTTTTCATTGGTCTTCTGGTTCTTCATCACTTGTTTTTCATTACTCTTTACATTTTGAATTGTGGGGTTTAACAATCTCCCCCTAAGTAATGAAATAACAAAGTCTAATCTAGACACATGTGAAGAACAGACACTAGTCTAGAAGAAAAACATCAAACTCCAAATTTTCATTGGATGATGAAATTTCTTTACAATACTGGAAACAAATTACATCAAGGCAAAATAAGCAAAAATTCCATCTTATCACGGACTACTTGAGTATATTTCCCTGAAGCGCAAGAGTAGTCTTCTATAGGAAATGATCGTTGAAATTTCGTGAATGGGATGGCTTCCCTCTTCCCTTGGCACGTGGTTTCTGCCCAGTCTTTCTCTAATGTTTTTCTGAAACCATTCAAGTGTATCTGTTGAGTACTTGAAGGCTTCAGTCAATCTGAAGAACTTTTTAACCCCAAATCTTCATTTGGAGGAGCGCATGATAACCTCTCAATGCCTAGCCTTAAAACAATTTCAAAATCGCTTTTGGCTTGGTGGTTCACCAGGGACTCCATTGTCTTGACAATAGCTCTGTTCGCCATTCCAAATCATATCCCATGATCTTGCCTTTGAGCTGTGTAGGCGTGTAACTCAATCAAGTCATTTGGATTGAGGTTGATGAGATCGTTCTCGTTGAAGACACTAACTACCCCATGGGCTCTTTCCACATTGAACTCGATGTAGCGTATAGCTCTATTGGCAAATGACTTTATCTTTAAGTATATGACTCTTCTTATTCCATCGTTCGAAAAGACAGCTTGAGGTGGTTGTGTAGTCTGTCTTATGAAACGATGATGTAGAAGGTTCATAGACTCTGGCGATAGGATTGGAGGATTGGTTGACAGGCTTTCTTCGTGTTCTTGGTACAAGTATTGATGGATGTTTTCCATCATTATTGGTTCCCTGGGCGGTAATTGAGGTCTTCTCCTTATCGACTCCATGCTTTGAATTATTTCGTCCACCAGGCCTTGTGGAGGATGCCTCGAGGAAGAAGGGATGTCCGCATGCACCACAGGATGTTGGGTTGAGGGTTGTGTCTCGGCTTGGGGTTGTGTATGGGTAGAGGGTGAGTTTTCTTTGGTTGGTTGGGGTGATGAAGAATGGGTTGTTATGAGTTCTGGTTGTTGGGGTGAAGAAGGTTGGATTGTTGTGGGTTCTGGTTGTTGGGGTGAAGAAGGTTGGGTTGTTATGGTTTCTGGTTGTGTGGAGAAGATGAAGGGTTGAGTTGTGTGAGGTGTTGGTGAAGGGGTTAAGGGTAGGTTTGTTGTGGGAGTAGAAGGAAGAGGCTGATTTTGTTGTGTTGGTGGGGTGGTTGGTTCTTCATCGGTTGAGGAACTCAACACGATGGAGTATGGAGTTGTGGCTAAGGGAACTTGGATATTTTGTTCTTCATCAGAGGACAAGGCCTCTAGTTCCCTAGCTTGGGTTTGTTGGGTTGATGGTGGTTGTTGTGTTGATGGTTGTTGTTGTGATGGTTGTTGTGGTGCAGCGGATCCTATTTGTTGAGTAGCCGTCGCCTCTGTCTCCCCCTCATGAGGTCCAAGACCTTGCTCATCGGAGTCTTGGTCTTCATGCCTTGGACGTTTGTAGGGGCAACTGGAAGAGCAGGATACTCTTGATCTATTCTTCTTTTTCCACATTCGAATGTGGGAAGCGAGAGTGCACACTCGATCCTTTCTGTGCCGTTCTTCCATTGTGCGAAGGAGAGTGTTCGTTCGTTCTTGCAGGTGTTGTAAACTCTTACTCAGCACAGTGGTGGGTGCAACGGATCGAGCAGCAAACTTTGCACTTATCTCATTGAATGAAGAGATAAGTGCCTTTGACAGAGCACGTAGATCTGCTCTTGTGGCAAAGTCTGTGCCTGTAGATGGAGGAGGTGGCACAGAGGTTGTTGCTGAAGATGGAGGATGGGGAAGGTTGGCAAGAAGATTCCTCACCTCTGCAGTGAAGGATGAGAAGGCTGCTTCATAGGAGGGGCCTGCAGAGGGAGGTGGGGCTTGAGTTTGTGATAGGATTTGGTTAAATATGGTGGCAGGTAATTGGGTGAGGGTTGTTTAGATGGTGGCTATTTGGTTGGTGAGGGTGGCAAGAGTTTCATTGATGGATGATGTGGATGAAGGTTGAGGTTGAGGTATTTGGGAGGTGATGGAGGCTGGTAGTTGATGAAGGGTGCGAAAGATGGTTTGGAGTTGGGTAATGATGTAGGTTAGGTTTTCATCGGTCTCAGTTGCCTGAGCCRTGAGGGTGGCGAGGGATTGGATAATGACTTGGTTTCTTTGGGTGGCTAAGGATGATATGGT
>NW_020203478.1:0-1434 GCF_001531365.2 Cynara cardunculus var. scolymus | reverse complement strand
TTAGTTTGGGTTTGGGTGTCTATTTGGTTTAGATGGCGTTGGAGGATGGCAAGGGATTGATGGAGGTCTGGGGTATCGGGTGAGGGTTGGTTCTCCATAATCCCTTGTATTAGGAGTTTAAGGTCATCCAAGGACCGCGTCACTTTATCAACAAAGGCTTGGAACTTAGCCTTCGTGACCAGATCTGCTAATGGGGTAACCCCTGTAGCAACGGATGCTGCAGGTTGGGCCTCTGTTTCTGAGGCGCCTTCTTGGCCTTGTGTGAAGGTAGGCCGCGAAGGACTTCCATCATGTCCTTGATAGCCTTCAAGAGAAGAACTATCTCATGATGTTGGAACATCCTCTTTCTCTTCTTCAACTTCAGAGGCTGAGTAAGTGAAGCGGATGTGTTGCCCTTTTGGTAGATCAAATACCGAAGGGAGTGGTGCACGAATTGAAGATCGCTCTGAACAATCTATGGGATCAATGTCAGAAGCAACGAATGCTTCTGTGTGTGTGCGGAGTAGTGACAAGCCCTGAGGCGAAGGGGCTCTTGTTTCTTCATCACCTCTCTGTTGAGAGAGGGGTGATGGGATATGAGCTTCCTCGGCTTGTTCATCTCCAGAGGCCCGAAGAATGGCCTCTGGATGGCTGGCTTGGGTTTGGGTGAGACTGGGTCATCCTGTTTCAATACCCCTTTGGCTTTGATAGCCAGGGGTAGTAGATGTGGTTGCCCTTTGGGTAGGAGGGTGGGGAATATTTTGATGAAGGTTGGGGGAAGCACTAGCATCATCATCATCATCATCTGATGAAGACGATGCTTGTGCTCACTCACTTGGAGGGGGAACGGCTCTAAGTGCTCCGGGGTAGCTACCCTCGGTGCTTGGGACAGCATGGAGCGTTCATAGGCTTGGCGTATCTCACTTGTCGATGGAATGACAGTGAGCATAGCCCGAGATAGCAAACGGTTTGTTGTGTATCCTTCCTTCGATAGCGTTGGGCGATGTCCTTGCATCTTATAGTTTGGGGTGAAGGGCTCCACAGCAGGTAGTTTGTGTTGCACCATCGCGTCCCCAATGAAAAAAAGCAAGGAAGAGAGGGTAGAGAACAGCAGATAGTGGCTTTCCCGCGGCTTGAAGTTTGCACTTTTTGATGACGGCCGCATGAATCTCGTTGTAGATGTGGAAGGCGTAGTCGAGATTAAGGTTGAAGAAAAGCCCATACAAAATTGTCATTATGTTGAGATTTCCTTGGTCAAGGGAGCCGAGCTTGCAGGTGAGGGATTGATTGAGGATGGAAAAGAACAAATTCTGGTGGGAGGAATTGTCTTTTGAAATCTGAGACGTTTCGCAGTTCTCAATTGTACCCTAGCATCTTCACGAACCTTAGGATGTCGTCGGAGGAAGGTGGTTCGTCATATTACGCGATCCCTAGTTCCTTTCTTGTGGGAATGCA
>NW_020203477.1:15494-18296 GCF_001531365.2 Cynara cardunculus var. scolymus | reverse complement strand
CAAATTCATTGGCACGTATGGTGGATTGTAGAGAAATTCACAAATTCTGGGGTGAATTCCCTCCAGGAAGTTGATCATGCGCACTTTCCATTGTGGGTATTCCTCTCGGATAAGCGTGGGAGGCTTGGATTGAGATCCARTACTCATGAACGAGGTATTACCCATGTTCACCATTGAAATTTGAAGGAAAAATAAGAACAAGATGAAACTAATTCAACAGTGAGTGAAACAGGGTAATCTGAAGAAATTGGTGTTCTAGGAATCACAGACTAATACCAAAATCAGAATTAATTGAATTAGAATTCAAAACCTGCTCTGATACCAATTGTTGGATCTGAATTCAACTTTGGTATTGATCTAATATTCTAAATAAGCTCTAAAACAATTGAAGTGCAGCGGAAATATTAATAAGAGCAAAGCAGAGTAAGTAAGTGATTAGAATTTCTAACCACACTAGGAACACACAGTCACAATGAAGAAGATGAATGCAAGAAGATTGCTCCAAAGGTTTTTCAATTGATTCAATTGAAAATTTTGACAATTACAATACTGGAAGCGCACAGTTTACAAAGGCCCTATCCGCTATTTATACTAGTTCCTAACGACCTTATAGACTAGATCTTGACACGTGTCTTCATCTTGGTCGTCCAAAGAAAGTCGATTAAGTCCTAGTCACGTGAGAAGCACATGCGGCTAACCACCTTTGAAAACTGTTAAAACAGAAACTTCACAGAAGATGAAAACCGCAGACCCTCTGTGAGCCATCTCAGAGGCTCTGTTGTAAATGACTTGCATGTTCTTTTGATCAGAGGACTATTTTCCAGACCACTCTTCACTTGTTCGATCATACGGCTTCTGTCGCTAATCCTCTGTTGTCTTATGTGGAGTTAACCTTCTGTCAAGACTTGCAATATACTTTTTCTATACTTTTACAAGATAGGAATAATGGAGCTAACAAGCTAGGAGGGGTAATAATAGAAGTTGCCTCAAGGATAAGGCTTGTTTCAATGACTGAAACCTGTTGAGAGGTAATAGCCTGGGATGTGGGTAGCCTCTTTTTGGCTTTCTTGGCACTCGATGGAGAACCAAGAGTGCTTGAGAGGAGGTTCTTTTAGAAGAGAGGGTGGTGGTGGTTTGGATAGACTGAAGGGGGTTTGCCTTAGTCTTGACCACCAGAGCAAGAGAAGAAGGACATACATGCACAGTTGGAAAAGATGAAAAAGTACTGCACGAGGTGTCCATAAGAGTGAAAAGTACAATATCTGCAGGTTTAGACTTATGGTCCAAGATTCTAGACCCAAGCCTACAACTATAAAAGGTTTCTTCTGTGGCGTATTTTTTGCTAAAGATCTTCGCAAACACCATGCACAGGAATCTGGTGTAGGGCACCACTTTTTCTCTTTGGCGCTTGTTTAGTTTTAGCACCAAGTCTTCGAAAATAACGCCAGCAAAGTAGATTGGCCTCTGGCAAATGATAGAAATGCCAATGTTCAATACAACTCTGGACGTTTGGTATTGACCATAAGTCTTGCCTCCCATACATTGGATGAAATGGGAAAACAAGTATTGCCATACCGCAGACATGTGGTTCTTCTCATTCTTTGAAAGCGATTTAAGGGGTTCGTTGGAGTCCTTCTTTGTTGGCCAGATGTAGCCAATATCATCTAGACAGGATATGATGTCTTCAGTGGAAGGTTCACTGGAGTAAGGACCCCTGGGTAGCTGAAGAACAGTCCTTAATGTGGCTATGCCAAAACTGATGGTCATCCTGTTCAAAGTGAAGGAAATTTTCTCCACCTGTTTACCAGTCTTGTCAGTTTCTTGGTTTACTTCAGCAGTAAGCCAGAACTGCTAGAGGACTTATTTCACCATGACAGGTTCATGGGTGAGAGCATAAGAAATAGGAGAGTTGTTGAGGAAATTTGCAGCTTCCTCGAAGTGAGATTTGCTGGAGGGAATGTCTACAAGCGCAACATGATTATTTGGCTTGAAAGACACCTCATCAATTGATAACTTCACTTTTCTTGCAGACATTTATGTTTATATAAGAGAAAAACAGAAGATAATAGGCTTGTTAGAAATCCACAAGATAAAAGTGTAAACTGTAAGTTTTGAACAATAAAACTTCTTTGGAAAAAATCACAAGAAGATTTAGAGTTTTTGTTAGCTTCATTTTTCATCTCTTGTAAAAGTACATAAAAAGTATTCTGCAAGTCCTGACAGAAGGATATCTTCCACAGAAAACAACAGAGAACTAACGACAGAAGCCTTATATTCGAGCAAGTAAAGTGTGACAGAACCTCTGATGTCTCTCACAGAGGTTCTGGAAAATGGTCCTCTGTCAATAAGAACATGCAAGTCAATTACAGCAGAGCCTCTGAGATGGCTCACAGAGGATATGCGGATTTTGTCTTATGTGAAGATTATGTTCCATCTGTTTTTTCAATGGTTATTAGCTGCATGTGCTTCTCACGTGACTAGGACTTAATCGACTTTATTTGGAAGGCTCAGATGAAGACACGCGTCAAGATCTGGTCTCTAAGGTCGTTAGGAACTAGTATAAATAGCGGCTAAGGCCTTTGTATTTGTGGTGCTTCCTGAATTGTAATCGTCTAATATTTTCAATTGAATGAATTGAAAAACCTTTGAAGCAATTCTCCTGCATTCATCTTCTTCCTCATATTGACTGTGTGTTCTTGATTTATTTACTCTGTTCTATTCTTATTATTGTTTCCGCTGCACTTTAATCGTCTTAGAGTTCATTCAGAGTATTAGATCAATATCAAAGCTGAATTTAAGATC
>NW_020203477.1:13303-14254 GCF_001531365.2 Cynara cardunculus var. scolymus | reverse complement strand
GTAGATCTGATGCAAGTGAGAAGGAGCAGAAGCCTTCACAGAAGATAGAGGTGCAGAAGAAGGAAGAGACGAAAGAAGGATGCTTTAGATGTGGCAAGCCAGGCCACTTTGTAGCCGAATGTTGGTTAAAAGGGCCTAAGGCTCCATAGAGGGGTCCAAGAGATGCAGCCTTCTCCAAAAAGAAGGCTGACTACTATCAACAGAAGTCTCTGCTAGCTCAATCTAGTGAGTTAGTAACTGATGAATCCTTTGATGAAGATGATCAAAAGGGTCTTCTTGCTTGGGAAGATTCAGACACAGAGGATGAGTTCTTCTGTGGGATGGCAAAGATCGACTCTGACTCCTCTGAATCAAATGACCAAGAGGTTTCTACTTCCTATTCTTCTGAATCAATTGATCTATACACAGAGATCATTGATAATCTTGATTCATGTCATTTGGAACATTACAAGCTTAAAGAAAAATTTTCTCTTTGTGAAAAAGAAGTCATTATTCTCACAGAGGAAATAAATGAATTTTTTAAAATGTTCGAAGAAGCTCAAACAAATTTTGTAAATTTAGAAAAATCTTCAAAAGAAAAGTTTGCCGAAATTCAAATGGAGTTGAAAAACAAGGTTGATGAGTTAAGGATGTTAGAGCATGAGAAATGCAATGTTACTTCTGTCAAAGAATTCTTCCAAAAAGAAAGAGAATTTTTRCATCAAGATGTTCTTGACAGAGAGCTCAAAATTMGAAAGTTTCAAGAGGCTCAAAATGTTTATAAAAATATAAAAGTTAACATGGGCAGAAGAGGTCTGACTTTCTCAGAATTTGACAACAAACCTGGTTTTAAATCCAACAAAACTCTTGAGAGTACCTTTAGATCCTCAAAGAATCTTAAAAGTAACATTCCTAACACYAAKTCCATTTTYAAAAGAAGAAGGCTGTTGGTTGCTCCAGACACAAAAACTT
>NW_020203477.1:9281-10387 GCF_001531365.2 Cynara cardunculus var. scolymus | reverse complement strand
CGTTGCCCCTCCACACTTGAGTGAACAACCAAGTTATGCTTCAGAGGCATATGAGAGATTCACAAACACTGCGGGTCTAGAACGCCCAAAGTCTCCACTCGATCCCTCTGCCGAGTTAGGCTCTAAACCTACTAGGCACGACATCGACAGAACACTAGTTGGCTCTCCAATTGGAGATGTTCGAGGATCCGGTGGAAGTCCCCGAGATGACACCGTAAAATCAGTCACTGAGGGCGCCTTACACTCCAAGGCTACTAGGTCACCATGTGTTGATGATCTAGGTTCCTCGAGTACTTATGTGACAAAGGACGAGTTACAAACCTTCACCACAGAGGTATTCAAGAGGATGGATGAGTTGAAAAGCTTGTTCTCCTCCGCACCGGTGACAGAGGCTCTTACACCTCTCTAACAGAGGCTCTGAAGGAGTTGACTTCCGTAACTTTTGAGCTCAAGGAGACCTTATCAACCTTTCAGAGCTCTATCCTCAAGAAAGATGATCTCACTGAAGCATTTAGCGCACTGTCTCTCAATCCCTCTTCAATCCACACGCTCAAAACAGAATTAACAAAGGTTGCCGCCTAATACGCTGCAGACATAGTTTCTGCCGGGTACACAGACTACTCTGCCTTCAAGAATGAGATCAAAGAGATGTTCTCCTCTGCGGTCACTTATGGCATCGAGTCTTCATCCTCCAGGGCTAACATTAACCATCTAGCCACTCGCAGAGAGCTAGACGCAATGGTTGAAGCCCTTGGAGAGACCGTGTGGAAATACAACGACCATCTTCTCAAGGAAGCCCGAGTAACCAACGAATCAATCAGAGACTGCATGAAGCAAATTTTCAAAGAAGGTGACTCATTCCGTAGTGAGATATATCGTTGCATCTCTAAAATGAAATGGGCCACAGAGATGGACATCAACAATGCCTCTGTGAATGCTGAAATGGTCATTGAAAAGATGGAGAAGGCGGCTTCCAAAGTTCTAAGGCGATTGAAGAAGGCTCCCCTCACTACATGCAAGACAGAAGTCACTCAAATCCATGATGATCAGGGAGGCAATGACCCTGATCGTCATGAGGGGGAGAAAAAGACAGAACCAAAGAAGAC
>NW_020203477.1:0-9071 GCF_001531365.2 Cynara cardunculus var. scolymus | reverse complement strand
GGGTACGTTTGACGCTCTGGTAGGAACTGCCAAGCCAATCCTACCAGAGGGGTCTACCCAGAGGCCTATACTCGAAGAAGAATCCAGAACGCCAGAGTCTGCCATGGTGGGGGGGTATCTGAGATCCTTGAATCCATGAGCATGATTCCTACACAAAAGGTGCGCACAGAGCCTGTAACCACTGTTGAGGAGATTCTGCGGTGGCGTTACTCATCCTCAGACACAGAACCCCCTTATGACCCAGAGCTTACAGGAATGCCCTCTGCCATTGCAAAGTTCCACTTCTCGAAACTCACCAGGCCACCAGAGCAGGTCTTCTTAGAGCATGTGATCACTTCACTCGAAACCATTTCTCCACGCACTATGCTAAAGAAGACCATGCTATACACTCAGTACGTGGTAAAAAGGGATGATGGCAGCCTATATACTTTCACAGATGCTGACCTCCATAACCTCTGCGTATTTGACCTAATATTCTTACACAAGATCTTGAACAAATACATGGAGAGGAGGTCAACATATTCAATTTCTCTCAGAAGGTTGATTGAGGTAATAAGCGCTCAAGTCAAATTCTACAGCCAGAAAGATTTCGACATCGCTATGAGGTTGGCCCAGCCAGATCTGAAAATTTCTCCTCCAAAGAACAGACCAAGTTGGCTGCTTAGATTTCATCCCAAGACCATTGTCCACAATCCCATCTTTGGGTTTCTTTTCTTGGACAAGGATGAGATTCTAAGGTTCTTCGATCCAAAAGAGACGGACAAGTATTCCACAGAGTCTCTAGAGTGGGTGTTCAACTTAGTGGTAACAGAGGTGTAGAGAGGGCATATAAGGGCGGATGAAGTGACCAACCTTCTGGAAACGATCAAGGGTCAAGTCTCTTTCAAAGAATGGATATTCAAAGTCTACAAAACCATCAAGTCTGATCTGCAATTTGCTGTAGATGATTATCCAGACTCTGCTGTGGATTAAACTCTTGTAATAGTGTAGGCCTTAAAAATCTTTTAATTCGTTCATTAATGTAATTTTTTTTTCAGAGGATGAGTTTAATATCCTCTTGTATTTTTTCCATTAGTCATTTCTTGCACCCATTTGTCCAAATTTACTTTTTCATACTTAGGGGGAGATTGTTAGCTTCATTTTTCATCTCTTGTAAAAGTATAGAAAAAGTATTCTGCAAGTCTTTACAGAAGGATATTTTCCACAGAAGACAACAGAGGACTAACGACAGAAGCCTTATATTCGAGCAAGTAAAGTGAGACAGAACCTCTGATGTCTCTCACAGAGGTTCTGGAAAATGGTCCTCTGTCAATAAGAACATGCAAGTCAATTACAGCAGAGCCTCTGAGATGGCTCACAGAGGGTCTACGGATTTTGTATTCTGTGAAGATTATGTTCCATCTGTTTTTTCAATGGTTATTAGTTGCATGTGCTTCTCACGTGACTAGGACATAATCGACTTTATTTGGACGGCTCAGATGAAGACACGCATCAAGATATGGTCTCTAAGGTCGTTAGGAACTAGTATAAATAGCGGCTAAGGCCTTTGTATTTGTGGTGCTTCCTGAATTGTAATCGTCTAATATTTTCAATTGAATGAATTGAAAAACCTTTGAAGCAATTCTCCTGCATTCATCTTCTTCCTCATCTTGACTGTGTGTTCTTGATTTATTTACTCTGTTATGTTCTTATTATTGTTTCCGCTGCACTTTAATCCTCTTAGAGTTCATTCAGATTATTAGATCAATATCAAAGCTGAATTTAAGATCAAACAGTTTTTCAAGAAAAATAAGTGTATAGAAACTTAGATTATAACCAAGTAATAGAATGAGTTAATAATTAATTTGTTTGTTAGTTGTTCAAGAGAACAAGTTCTTAAAGAACATAACAAAAGTTTCTTAGAAGAAGAACAAATCAAAACAAAGAAAGAAAGTTATCAAGCTGTGATTTGAAGAAAAGAAGGTTGAAAGTGTTTTAAGAGTTCTTGCTTTGTGAACGTCTTAGAGGCAGAGTATCGACGACAATTTTTATAAGCATTTAAAAAAATAAGAGAAGAAGTCTCATATTTATAGGTAGGAGGAGAGAGAAATGGAAAAAAGAGAGAGAAAAATACGACTTAAAAGTTATGCAATGATGAAAAAGTTAGCACGTCCTCATCCACAATTGGATGGAATTTCAAGAGGTCGTGTGTATCAGAACGGTACGCGCGTCTCAAAAAACTGTATCATTAAAAAGAAATGACGTTAGAAGATGTTTCATTTTTCATTTTCTTTTAAACAAAAAGTTTAATTCTTTTAAAAACATATGAGATACTGAATATGAATAGTTAGTATGAGTTTTTAAGAGTATATCTTTTTGAAAAGATAAGTTTAAAAAGTTCAGTGATAAAGAGAATCACTAAGGAATTTAACTTTTAAAACATTTTGATCACTGATTGAGAAAAGGTTCAGTGATGGTTTTGTTTAAAAAAAGATAAGTATATCTTAGAATGATAAATTCAGTGATAGTTTTAAGTTTTGAAAAGAATGATAAGTATACATACCTTAGAGAGAGAAGATATATTTACTCAAGAGTTCAGTGATAGAATAAGAACACTGGATCATTTCACTTGCTGAGTATTGCTTATAACTGCAGGAATTATCCTCAGCGTTTAGCATTCCAAGTTCGCTGATCAAGATGTTGAATCTTGGCTGATCAAGAGGCTTTGTAAAAAGGTCAGCGAATTGGTACTTAGTTGGTATAAAATTAAGTTCAATATTACCATTCATAACATGATCTCTGATAAAATTATATATGATCTCAWTATGTTTGGTCTTGGAGTGAAGGACAAGATTATTTGCAATAGCAATAACACTAATATTATCGCAATAGACAGGGATCTTGGCAAGCTGAAGATCATAGTCATTGAGTTGGTTTTTCATCCAAAGAATTTGGGCACAACAGCTTCAACAGTTGACGTGGACACATAATTTTGCTTTTACTTGTCCATCTAACCAACTTTCCACCTAGAAGCTGACATCCTCCAGTGGTGCTTTTTCTATCAATTTTGCAACCTGCAAAATCACTACCGAATAACCTATTAGGCCAAAATCTGAACCCTTGGGTTACCAAAGACCCAAGTTAAGAGTTCCCTTAAGATATATGAATATGCGTTTTACAGTAATCAGATAGGATTCCTTAGGTTCATATTGATATTGTGCATATAGACATGTAGAGTACATGATATCTGGACGACTTGCTATGAGATACAGCAGAAAGGAGATCATTCCTATATAAACAGTAATATTTGCAGACTTTTCGTTTGGATCCTTGTTCAGTGAGAGAGGAGGAGCCATTGGAGTCTTCATAGATGAGCTATTTGATAGATCAAACTTTTTCAGCATATCTTTGACATACTTAGTTTGACTGATAAAGATGACTTTATTTGATTGCTCGATCTGAATACCAAAAAAGTATGTTAGTTCTCCCATCATGCTCATGTGATATTCTTTCTTCATGCCCTCAGCGAACCAAAAACACAAAGAGGGATCAGTGGAATCAAAAATAATATCATCGACATAAATTTGGACTAAAATGATGTGACTCTTAATTTTCCTAAGAAATAGGGTTTGGTTAATCTTTCCACGGACAAATTTCTTAGAGAGGAGAAATGAGGAAAGGGTATCATACTAGGCATGAGAGGGCTGTTTTAACCCGTAAAGAGCTTTATCCAATCGATAGACATGATTTGGATACTTAGAGTCAAGAAACCCTAGATTTTTCAATTAAGAAAAGCACTCTTTACATTCATTTGAAACACTTTAAAGTCTCTATGGGCAACAAATGCTAGAAAGAGTCGAATAGCTTCGAGTTTAGACACTGGTGCAAAGTTTTCGTAATAATCGATTCCTTCTTCTTGTCTATAATCCTGAGCAACTAGACGAGCCTTGTTGCGGGTCACCACACCTTCTTCATCTAACTTATTGCCATAAACCTATTTGGTGCCTATCACAGTTTTGTCAGATGGACGTGGGACAAGGTACCAGACATTGTTCCTATCAAACTTAATAAGTTCCTCTTGCATGGCAATAACCCAGCTAGGGTCTGAGATAGCCTCATTGATTTTCTTGGATTCAACTAGAGAAAGAAAGTTGACAAAGAGATAGATATTACCTAGACCAAAACGTGCCTGAATACCTGTTGGGTTCAATGTTGTGCATTAATGTTGTATTCAAGCAAGTTTCTCCTATTTTGTAATAGATTAGCCTTTAATGCTTTCTAGTATAAATAGGGTAATTAGAGTTGTAATTAGGGTTAAGCTAATGATTTTGTAATCATTACAAGATTTAATACAAAAGCACTTGGGTGAAATTCTCTCTCTAGATTGATCATCTTATTCATTGAAGATTATATGATTTTGGTGATATTTTAGGAATTACAATTGGTATCGGAGCGAGTAGCAGCAATTTGATTGAAGGATTTACACATCTTTCGATATTTTTTCACACAAAATTCTTATTTTTTAGCATAGACCAGCTCAAAGAGTTATTAAAGAAAAGTCAAGATACATTGTTGACGAAAAGGAAAGAGCACATGCTGATGTATTATGCAAATCTTATATGATGCAGGCACCTACTAATGACATCTATACCAGTATTGATAGCTATAAATCTTATGGTCATAGTATGTGGAAACAAATTGAAAAATGATGATGGGTTCCAAAGTGGGAACTCAGTTAAAGATCACAAATTGCATAATAGCATATGAGGAGTTTAAAGCCAGAGATGGAGAGAGCCTTGACGATGTGTATGATCGGTTGACCAGACTGTTGAATGAGCTGACAAAGAATGGTATTTCTAAGACAATAACTAAAATCATTGTCAAATTCCTCAGTAATCCACAACCAGAGTGGAAATCTTATGCAAACAATATCAAATATGATAAATCTTTGTCTCATATTGACATACATGAGGTTTATGAAACTTTGAAACAAAATGAGGAAGATGTTTTGGAAGTAAGAGATCTGAAGAAGAAAAAGGAAAAGGAGGCTACTGATCCTTTGGTCTTTGTGATTGAAAAGAAGAATAAGAGCAAGTCTGGCAAGCAAGTGAAAAAGGTCATCTAGACAAGTGAATCATCAAGTGAAAGCAGTGATAGCTCTGACTCTGATTCTGAAATGAAGGAGATCAAACAGGCCATGGTAATGCTGACAAAAGCCTTTCAGAAGAAATTCAATAAGAAATCGCACTCAAACAATCAAAGATTTTCTTCTGGCTCTAAATATGATTTCAAGGATAAATTTAGAGAAAAGAAAAAAATATGAAGAAAAGAGGTACGAGAAAAAGTATGAAAAGAAGCCAGAAGGAAATAAAAAGTTTGTGAAAGGAGTGGCATATGAGAATACTAAATGCTACAATTGTGGCAAGTTGGGGCATTTCGCTGTTAATTGTAGAAAGCCGGTTTCTAGAAATACCGATTACTACAAGAATAAATTTCTCCTATCAAAACAAAAGGATGCGGGAAAGGTGTTAATGGCTGAAGATGACCACTGGCTCAATCTTACTGATGAGGATGAGGAGTCAGAAGCTATGGCTCATATATGTCTGATGGCTAAAATAGAACAAGATTCTTCTGATGAATGTGAGGAGAAGAATCCAAATGATGAAGTATTGGAAAACTCTTGCATATAATAGATATAAAAGATGATGCACAAACTTCAAAGTTTTCAGCAACAATTAAAATCTGAATAAGCGTGCTGGTAATCTTGAAAAAGATCTAGAAATGGAAAAATAAAATTATATCAAACTTTTTGAAGAAAATGCTGAAAATTTTGATTGGGCACAATCTTTGTCATCTGAATCAAAATCCTTTTATGAAAAAACTGACATCCTAAAAATTGAATTATCTGATTCAAAGGAAAAATATAAATCTTTAGAATTGGTGAACGAAGATTTAATTGTTCAATTCTGTAAACTTGATTTACAAATCAAAGATTTAAATAAAAAACCGAAGGTTCAAGAAGAGAAGTTATATAAGAGAGGGCAAACTGATCAAACGATTTTTCTAAACAAGCCAACTGAAACAAGATTTTTTTAATCCTCGGGAAGGGTTAGGGTATTGTGAGGATCGAATAGCTCAAATTCTTGGTACTAAAACTTACTTGAATGATCGGTTAGACAGTAGTAGAGCAGCGGAAACAGTATCAATCAAACAGGTAGAAATAGTAAGAACACAATGAAGAACAGATGATGAACACAAAGAGAATTGCTTCAAATGATTTTCAATAGATTGAAAATATCGACGATTACAAATCTGGAAGCACACGAAATACAAAGGCCTATGCTGCTATTTATACAAGCAAGTAACCATTTCCTGACACGACCATAAGCTGTCAAATCTGAGCCGTTCTTCTAGAACAAATTTCAGACAAGGTCACGTGAAAGTCACGTGCAGCTAATAAACCTAAGTAAAATGTGCTTAAGATAATATACACAGAAGACATTTCTGCAGATCCTCTATGAGACTTCACAGAGGCTTTGCTGGATGAAACTTTGTAGCACGCAGAGAAAATCTTCTAGAACCTCTGTGAGACACGACAGAGGTTCTGTCGTCTTTAACTTGTAACATGGTGTTTTCAGAGGAGAAGTTTCCAGAACCTCTGTGATGGATGACAGAGGTTCTGTCACTTGAAACTTGTATGATTAAGCTTCTTCTGTTGATTGTCCTCTGTTGTCTTCTGTGACAGATCAGCTTCTGTCAGTACTTGTTGTTTTACTTTTTTTATACTTTTACATTCAAGTAATGAGAGCTAACAATCTCCCCCTAAGTATAAAAAAGTAAATTAAGCTATAGAGTGCAAGAGCATGACTTGATTGAAAGAAATTACAAAAGGAGATTAAACATCATCCTCGAAATGAATTGACTGATAAGAAATTACAAAACGTAAAAGATAGAGTTTGATACAGGCCATATACTATTACAAAAGTTTAACCAACTTCAGATTATGGGAAGTCATCTACTGGATGGATCAAATATGTCTTGATGGTTTTGTAGACTTCAAATATCCATTCTTTGAAGTTGATCTGAATTTTGATTGACTCCAAGATCTTTGACACTTCATTCGCCCTTAGAYGCCCTTTGTCAAGTTCTGCAGCTGCCATTCTGAAGATCCATTCAAGTGTCTCTGTCGAAAACTTGTGTGTCTCTGTTGGATCATAGATGCGCAGGATTTCATCTTTGTCCAAAAACACGAATCCATAAATGGGGTTGTGAATGATGGTGTTTGGTGAATGCCTATGAATCCAACTTGGCCTGCTGTTWGGAGGRKAAATTTTTAGATCTTGTTGGACAAACCTCATTGCAAGCTCGAAGTCCTTCTGGCTRTAGTATTTGACTTGTGCGCGCATAACTTCTATCAGCCTTATGAGCGAGATGGAATAGGTAGACCTTCTTTCCATGTAGACGTTAAGAATTTTGTGCATGTATAGGACATCATACACACAAAGATTATGGAAGTCAGCGTATGTGAACTTGTAGAGATTTCCATCCTTCCTTTTTATGACAAATTGAGCAAAGAGGATAGACTTCTTCAGCAGAGTCCTTGGAGAGATAGTCACAAGTGAAGCAATAGGAGTCTCTGTGAAGACTTGCTCACGCGGCCTTATAAGTCTGGAGAACTTGTATTTGGCGAAGGCAGAAGGAATTCCGGTGACMACAAGATCATAAGGAGGTTCAATGTCTTTGGCAGAGTACTTCCACACAAGAATTTCTTCTGGGGTAGAAAGAGGCTCTGTAGGGGGTTTAGGGAATGGAATCTTGCTCATTGACTCGAAGATTTCATCCACCCTTCCTGCTGTGGGGTGCTCTGCCATCTTGGTTTCATCTTCTTCTAGTATGGGCCTCTGTGTTGACCCCTCTGCAAGAATAGGTTTGACAGATCCCCGCAGAGTGTCGAACGTACCTGTTGATGTTTCTTGGACTGATGGGAACTTTGATGACGTACCCTCCCCTGCTCTGGGGGGCATGAATATTGGAGCTCTGCCTTTTCTCGCTTGATCCTCTGCCTTAGACATCTTCAAAACACGTAGCATTTATGGGTCATTTTGGTATAAATCTTCATCGATTTCAGCCTCTGAGCTTGAAGACGACCCCTTCTGTGGTTGCTCTACAACTTTGCCTTTGCCTTTGCCTTGAGGCTCTGGCGTTTTATCTTTTCTGGTTGTTGTAGATTCCACTATTGTGATGCCTTTGGCAGGAGCAGGCTTCTTTGGCTCAGGCTTCTTTGGCTCAGGCTTCTTTGGCTCTGGAGTCTTCTTCTCCCCCTCATGATGATCATGGTCATCACCTTAGTGATCATCACCTTCATGATCATCATGGTCTTTTGTGGCTTCTGCCTTGCATGTAACCTAGGGAGTCTTCTTCAATCTTCGCAGAACCCTTAGTGCAGCTTTCTCCATCAATTCTATGGCATGTTCAGCATTAGAAGTAGCATTGCCAATGTCGATTCCTGTAGCCCACCTTATCTTATGCATACAGAGATAGAGGTTGTCACGCAGAGACTCACCTTCTGAGAGAAGCTTCTTAGTGCACTCTTGGATGGAGACATTTGTAGCCCGTGCTTCTTTGACTAATTGGTCTGTATACTTCGTTACAATACCTCCCAAGATTTCCATCATCGCATCCAGCTCTCTGCGCGTTGCTAAATGGTTGATATTGGCCCTTGAGGAGGTGGAGTCGACGCCGTATGTGACCGCATAGGTAAACATTTGCTTGATCTCATCTTTGAAGTTGGAAAAGTCGGTGTAACCTGAAGAGATGATATCAGCGGCAAATTGTGCAGCAAGTTCTGTCAGCTCAGTCTTCAATGATTGAATGGAGGAAGGGTTGAGAGTCATAGCCTGGAAGGCTTCTGCGAGATTGTCTTTGCGAAGAACAGAGCTCTGAAGAGTTGTGATTGATGATTTTAAATCTGCTGTTATGGAGGACAACTCCTTCAGAGCCTCTATAAGTGGAGAAAGATCTTGAAGCTGTTGCTGGGAGATGAACAAGTTTTTCAACTCGTCCATCTTTTTGAACAACTCTGTGGCTAAGGC
>NW_020203476.1:7156-19621 GCF_001531365.2 Cynara cardunculus var. scolymus | reverse complement strand
AAGAAATATGAAGAAAAGAGGTTCGAGAAGAAGTACGAGAAGAAGCCGGAAGAGAAGAAGAAGTTTGGCAAATGTGTAGTTAACGATAACACTAAATGCTATAATTGTGGCAAGCTAGGCCACTTTGCTGTAAATTGTAGAAAGTCGGTAACTCGAAATACCGACTACTACAAAAATAAATTTCTTCTCTCTAAACAAAGAGATGCTGGGAAAGCACTCATGGCAGAGGATGATCTCTGGTTGAATCTGACAGATGAAGAGGAAGAAACTTAAGCTGTTGCACATATGTGCTTGATGGCTAAATCAGATAATTGTTCTTCAGATGACGAAGAAGAACAAAGTGTGTAAATGAATAAAGAGGTATTGGAGCAATCATGCATTAAACAGATGCATAAGATGATGTTCAAACTCCAATCTTTCCAGCAAGAATAAAAATCAGAAAAATGCGTTCAAACAATTTTGAAAAAGAATTAAAAACGCAAAAAGAAAAATACATCAAACTATTTGATGAAAATGTTGGAAAACTTGGACTGGGCTAAATCTTTGTTATTTGAGTCCAAATTATTTAATGAAAAAATTCAATATCTTAAAAGCCGAATTATCTGATTTAAAGGAACAATAAAAATCATTAGAATTGGTTAATGAAGAACAAATAGTTAAAATAAGTAAGCTTAAACTTCAAATAATTCAGTTAAATGAAAAACTGAAGTCTAAAGAGGAAGTTTTGTATAAAAGAGGACAAACTGATCAAACCATTTTTCTAAACAAACCATTTGAACCAAGATTTTTTAACCCTCCGGAAGGGTTGGGGTATGAAAATTCGAATTTTTTAGGAAAAGCTTTATATTATTCCCCGACCTTATACAAATTTGAATATCTTGATTGCGGTCCCGAGTTTTCGGTAAAATTTACAAAATCTTCTGATGAGGTGGAACAACGAGAAGATTACAATCGACAAAGAAAAGACAAAATGCAAGTTCCGTTTGATTATAAAAACCTAAATGAAAGTTATAAAAATAAGACTCTACACTTTCAACAGATTATTTTCACAGTTATTCAAAGGCAGAGCTTGAATCAGAACCTGCTGAACCAAAGCCTTATACTCCTACTCTAATTTTAGAAAAATAAGTGGTTCAGTTGGAAAAGATTTTAACTGAAGAACGACTTTCATTTAATAAACAAAAACAAGAATTTTTAAATAGAATTGAAAATTTACAAAATTCTAAAGTAAAAACGGAACATGTTGAGTCTAAGTATTTTTCGTGCGATAAATCAATAAGTGAAGCTTCCGATTCAAAAGAAATTAATAATTTTAATGAAGAAATTAATTTTTCAAATTTCTTAAATTCAGATGTTTGTTTAGATAACGAAATTGATCACTTTGATTTTTCAAAAAATTTACCTAGTCATGAAGATTTTATTGTTAAAAATAATATGATTGAGGATTCYGATTTAGCTTCAGATTTTGAAAAGAATTTTAATCAAAAACCTGTTTCCGATGATGTGTATTATAAAAAGAATAAAACCAAAAAGAATTCGAGGAAACAGAAGAAGCTTACAAAGAAAAATAAACAAAAAGTTCGTCATTCAATTAAATCTGATGATTTTTTTTTCCTATTTCAGATAAGTCGTTGAAGTTTAAGATAGTTTGGAGAGTAAAAGAAGAAGACAAATCTTCAACTCAACAGAAGAATAATAATTTTGCTAAATCTGTATTAAATGATTCGATATTAAATAAGTCTGTAAAAAGATATTCAGTTGATGAATTGTTTGATATTAGAAATAGTAAAAATAATTGTTCTCCATGTGGATTGAATGAGTTACTTAAGTCTTTTACTTCTTTTAAACCTTATCATTTCTTGCATTATGCGTTTTCTTCTTTATCTAAGAAATTACATTTTAAAGAACGTTGGTTCGGTACCTACAGTATACCACCAACGAAAACTGTGCTTAAAGGTCCAAAACTAAAATGGGTACCAAAACCCAATTGATTCACTTTTGCAGGTTAACCGACATGTATGGTTCTTAGACTCCGAATGTTCTAAGCACATGACTGGTAGAAAAGAATTATTAACTAACTATGTTGAATCTTTTGGAGGTACGGTAAGATTTGGAAACAATCAATACGCACCTATCCTTGGATACGGTGACGTAATTTCTGGGAACTTAACAATTAAGAAAGTGTCGTTTGTCGAAGGACTTGGACATAATCTATTTAGTATAGGTCAATCCTGTGATAAAAATCTAGAAGTTTGTTTTAAAGCTAACCAATGCAGCATCCGAACTACTGATGGTAAGGAGCTCTTAGCTGGAATTAGAAGATCAAATCTCTACACGATTGACCTATTAAATACACAAGTGAATACTGACGTCTGCTTGATATCCAAGGCATCCTTGAAGCAGAATCTTCTATGGCATCGGCGACTTTCACACTTAAATTTCAAGTATCTCAACAAGTTGGTATGTGACAACTTGGTCAAAGGCATCCCAGACCTGAAGTTTCATAAGGACCAAGTATGCAGTGCATGTGAGATGAGTAAATTGAAGAAAGCTTCATATAAGCTGAAGACAGAGTTCAACATCGAACGTCCTCTACACTTACTCCATATGGATCTCTGCGGTCCTATGCGAGTCCAAAGCATAAACGGTAAGAAGTATGTGCTGGTCATAGTCGATGACTATTCCAGATATACCAGGGTTCATTTTCTGCGGTCAAAGGATGAAGCGGCCGAGACAATAATTTCTTTCTTGAAGACAGTCCAAAATAATTTGCAACCTCAAGTTTAGAAAATCAGAACTGACAACGGAACTGAATTCAAGAACAACACACTCGGTTCATTCCTCGAATCCATCGGTTTTCACATACATTTTCGGCAGCCCGGACACCGCAACAAAATGGTGTCATTGAGCGAAAGAACAGAACGTTGATGGAAGCGGCGCGGACATTACTTACATGCTTCAATCTTCCATTATTTTTATGGGCTGAAGCAGTGGCGACTACTTGTTTTACCCAGAACCGCTCACTTTTAAACAAAAGGTTTCGTAAAACTCCATATGAAATAATAAATAAAAGAATACCTAATATCAAATTCTTCTTAGTTTTTGGTTGCAGGTGCTTTATTTTAAATGACAAAGAGGACAGAAGGAAGTTTGCTGCTAAAGTTGATGAAGCAGTCTTTGTTGGCTACTCAAAGACATCTGCTGCGTATAGGGTCTACAATAAAAGGACCAAAATCATCAATGAAAGCGTAAACATATCATTTGATGAAGTCATTGATGTGGCTCCTGAACAATTCAGTTCAGGACCCGGGCTGATAATAAATACTATGCGGAAAGCTGATAAACCTGAGTCATCTAATTCTGATAAAGATTCTTTATTTGAGAACTTTTATGAAGAATATTTTGAAAATAAATCTAATCAGTCTAATATTTTGTCCAGGGATATTCCAAGTGAACAACAGTTATCTGGTCCATCTCCCGATGTGCCAGTAACTGAATCAGAAGAGGAAACGGAAGTGGTGGATGAAGAAATAGAGAAGGAAAATCCGAACAAACCCGTTCAGTGTGAAGAGGGTGAAAATTCTGAAGTGCAAGAGGTTTCGGTCGAACAAGACGAAAATATTATACCTCAACCAGATATTCAACCTATTCCAGTTTCTAATATTGAACCTTCACCTGAACACGTTCCTATAAACTCCCCAAGTACTTACATTGATCAAAACTCAGACCAAAGCTCCTACATTCCCCTACCTCATAGTAAGAAGTGGACCCGAAATCACCCAATACATCAAGTAAATGGTGATCCTTCAGCACCAATTCGTACACGGTCTGCGACAGCTAATGAGTGTTTATACTCAACGTTCCTGAGTAATATTGAGCCAACTAAGGTATCTGAAGCCTTAGCTGATTCGGATTGGATACTAGCCATGCAAGAAGAGCTGAACCAGTTCGAAGCACTCAAAGTCTGGAGATTGGTTCCATGTCCCAACAATAAGACAATTATCGGTACAAAATGGGTGTTCAAAAATAAAAAGGATGAAGATGGTATTGTGGTCAGAAATAAGGCCTAGCTCGTCGTTAAAGGATATAATCAACAAGAAGGCATTGACTACGATGAAATTTTTACCCCGGTTGCAAGGATTGAAGCAATATGAATGTTTCTGGCGTAGGCGGCACATAAGAATTTCACAGTGTACCAGTTGGACCTCAAGACAGCATTTATGTATGGTCTTCTCAAATAGGAAGTCTACGTTTCACAACCGGAGGGTTTTGTTGATCAGTCAAAGCCGAATCATGGCTACATCCTTGACCGAGCTCTTTACGGTCTTAAACAAGCTCTGAGAGCCTGGTATGACATTTTATCAGAGTTTCTAGTAAAGTTAGGCTTCTCGAAAGGTAATATTGACACAACCCTTTTCATTAAAAAGGAAAATTCTGATATTATTTTGATACAAATTTATGTAGACGACATAATATTTGGATCTACAAACCCCAAATACTGCAAAAACTTTTCTGCCTTGATGGTTTCCCGTTTTAAAATGAGTATGATAGGTGAGATGAACTTCTTTTTAGGTCTTCAAGTAAAACAATTACATTCAGGTATCTTTATTTGTCAAACAAAATATATTTTAGATATCGTGAAGAAATTTAATATGGAAAACTGTTCATCTATCAAAACACCTATGGCTCATGGAACAAAAATACATGTTGATCCTTCTAGGTTCTTTAATGTATATGACGTCTTGTAGACCTGATATTAAGTTTTCAACACATCTTTGTGCCAGATATCAGTCTAATCCAAAGGAGTCTCATCTAAGTGCCGTTAAACGCATTTTTCGATATCTCAAAGGGACTGCTAATCTTAGACTCTGGTATCCCAAGGGTACTAGTTTTGAACTGACTGCTTATTCAAATGCAGACTATGCAGGCTGTATGTTGGACATGAAAAGTACATCAGGACATCTACAGTTTTTGGGAGACAAGTTAGTCAACTGGGCATCAAAGAAACAGAACTGCGTATCCATTTCCATTGTCGAAGCAGAATATGTAGTTGTTGCAAGCTGCTGTTCTCAAGTGTTATGGATGCAGACACAACTTAGAGACTACGAGTTTTACTTTAATAAAATTCCCATTTACTGTGATTCCAAAAGTGCTATTGCTATTTCTTGTAATCCTGTTCAACACACTAAAACCAAGCATATAGATATCTGGTATCATTTTATTAAAGATAATGTAGAAAAAGGAACCATTGAACTGTATTTTGTAAATACAGATTTTCAATTAGCTGACTTATTTACGAAAGCTTTAGATGAAAAACGTTTTAGCTTTCATGTATCTAAGTTAGGTATGTTAAATTTGAAAATTCGAATTTTTATTAAAAACAGTTCAATTGTATTTAATTCAAATTCATTTGGTCAAATATCTGTATTTTTTAATACAAATCAGTGTTTCAATTTTTCTATCTGGTTTTAAATTTCTTAATCGTGGGGATCTATATTTGAGGGGGAGTGTGGATTTTTATCTGTTTTTAAATATCTGATCATACTTTGAGGGGGAGTAAATTTAGCTATATTGAACTAACAGTTTATATTTTTCTTACAGGTATTTTGAACATTATCTAATTTTTGAAAGATGTAGAGTTTAAAAATATAAGTGTTTGGCCGATTTAGTCTAATCCGGACAACACTTGTCCGATTTATTGTAAATCCGAACAACACTTGTCCGATTTAGACTAATTCGGACAAAAGGCTATATGATAAACTCTTATCCGGATAAGGTTAGATATGTTTACAAGGGATTTAGCGGATTTGTGAATCGCCTACTTGTTTTGACCGGATTCCTAAATCGCTTGTCTCAATTGTTTTTCCAAGTCCTTAAATCGTTCATCTCTTGAGCGATTTATTCCTTTGTTTGAGCGATTTAGCTTTCTTTGTTGTGCGATTTATCTTTAAATCGATTGACTCTTGAGCGGTTTATTCTTAAACCGGACAAGTCTTGACCGGTGTTCTTCTAAATCGCTTATGCCTTGAGCGATTTAATGTACGGATTAACACTTCGTTGATTCTTATTCCATAAATCGGACACCTCTTGACCGATTTATTCTAATCCGGATAGGCCTTGAGGGGTTTAGAATTTGAACGGGTTTTAACTTTGACTATAAATAATCGACTCATTTTTACTTTTCACTTTTTACTCCGATTACTATTCATCTTCCTCTCTAGTTGTTCTACCAGTTAAATCGCTCAAGTATTTCAAGAACTTTGATTTCTCATCTGTTTCATCCCTATTCTAATCTTAAGGTTCACATTTGATTCATCTTTTGACTATCATTCCTTGACGTTATTGATCGTATGGACAAATTTGGACTATTTGGACTGTATAAACTGTTCTTTTTTAATCTAATAAAACTTTGAATCTGATTCGAACTAATCTGCTTAATAATCAAAATCAGGCTAATCACAGTTAATCGTTTCAAATAAAGTAAATTTTCATGTTAATCGTTGTTTAGTTTTGAGTGTTTTAGGATAGTTTTAGTTTAGGGTTTGTTTTTTTAGTGTTTTTAGAGTTTTTTTAGTCTTATTTTTTTACTTTTAGTATTTGAATTACTTGAATAATATGGGTTCTAATATGTTTAGATTTTTTACAAGTAAAGGGAGGACATACATCATCTGTCTGACGATAAATCTCATATTCTCTCGGTCAGATCTGACAACATCCAAAACCCTCCACAACCCATAAACGAACCTATACCTTCTGAAACCCTTTTTCCCCAGTGCCAGTATCTCGATATAAAACCAAATAACCATTCTTTCAATTTCGACATGCTAGCCGAATATCAAATAATCCCTGAAATCCTGAGAGGACACCCTATAGCCTACTCCCTTTCAGCCAATACACCTGTTCCAATGGTGTATTTACAACAATTTTGGAATCCTTACACTGGCTAAAGATGACGACACATTTTATTTTGAAGGAGCAGTCGATAAATATGTCAGTCGTCTGACATTAAAACGATTAAGAAGGATTCTACGTCTTCCCGGACCAGGCACATGAGGATATGAACAATTTGTAACTGATGACGAATTATGCCGCGACATCAAACGGTTAGGATACTCGCAAGAGTTGACTAACCCGTCATAGTTTAAACGATGTTTTCTGCCATCTATCTGGCATCTGCTGTTCTCCATCCTGAACATATGTCTGACATCCAAGACTGTGGGAATAGACACATGCAACAGTTCATTTCTCAAATTCTTTCATGGGATAGTCTTCTCTCGTAACTATGACTATGCGCTGGTTATTTGGAATGAACTGATGGAGCTCGTGAACGCAAAGAGATTTCCTTCAAAAGCCATAAAATTCGTGCCGTTTCAGAGATTTCTATAATTAGTTATAAAGGCGATGATGATTTCGAATGAAGATATCCCGGCCAGATCCAATGGTGAAATGGGGCCGACATTCGTCATGTCTAGAATTCAGTAGCATACTGAAGTTGAAGACTTGGATTCTATAATGGAGATTCCACCAGAGCTTTTTGCCTTGGCTGATCAGACTGCTCAATGCATGATAAACTATAGAAGAGTTATAGATCCTATAGTTCAACCAGAACCAGTTGAACTTTCCGCGGGATCACCCTATACCTCAGCTGAGAGAGAGGTGTTAGTTGTAGAAGAGAGAGTTCAGGAACATGGGTTACCTGAACAGGGCAGTGTGATGAGAGAAAATGTAATAGAGAGGGGTGAATAGGAGGGGGGAGCGTCTGATCAGCAAAGTACTTCATCTGATAGTACTTCCACAACTTCATCAAGTTCGGAAGATACTGAAACCGACAATCAAGCAGCTCTTGGTGATAATGATGGTGATGATGATAATAATGATGATGATGGTGCTGACGACCATACTCAACCGATTCTTTCACAGAATATTCCAGTAGGAGCATTGGTTGACAATATTAATGAGATCTTTCCAGAATTTCCTGCTCAACAGACTTGTCCAAGTCTACATTCCTTATCGTTCGATGTTGATGACTATGGAGCTACATATGACGAATATGATCGTATTTTACAAGGAGTTTCAATCGGAGAAGGAGATGAGGGAGATGCAGTTTAAAATGATGATAGGTTGAGTGAAAGGGACGAAGAAGAATATGGTGAGGGTGTGAGTGGAGCACAAAATGAAAATCAAGCTCTTTACCTAGCCGATACACATAGTCGGGCACCCACATCTACTATTGACATTCATTCGTTGAATGTTGGTATTGAACAAGACATAGCTAGCCCAACTATGCATTTGCACACCCAACCTGACTACTCAACTGGTTCTCAACAACCAGTTGTTTCACTTCAACATGGGGATGTAGCACATATGCTAACTACTTCTCACTTGGAGAATGTAGTTATTGAAACAAGTAGGCCGCTGCCCAAGCCTACGACTTCGATTCTGTGCACCTCGAGTCTAGAGCCGATACACATAGGTACACATGAGTCGCGAGCATCTGTTGCTCCAATTGCAGTTCTTAGTGAACTTGCCGGAACGACTAGAGTGGAGCCGATTGACATTTCACAAGGACCGGTCGGAAGTCCTACCAGTGCTATCCCTATGCCAACACTGAACGTAGGCACAACAGTTTACTCAACTGTTATTTCAAGTGGTAATCTAAGTGATCCAGGTGTTAGTTTACCAGACTTTGTGTCAGGGGAGTATCTGGATGGTGCCTTAAAGGCTGTTCAAGACAACATGGATGCACATATTGCAAGTCTTAAAAGACTTTTGAAGGGAAAAGAAAAAGTCGAAGAAGAGCAACCATCTGCGCTATCACCACCGCCTGTACCTGAGCCTCCGAGGGTACAAGAGCAAACGGTGGACGAACTCAAATTATTGTTGTATGCTAAGTTGATGGCATCCCAAAATCCTGACGCTGAAGATGCAGACTTGGTTGGGCTTTTAAGACAACAAATTGATGATAACCCTCCCGTTCGAGCCTTAGAGTTTTTGGCCTTTCAGGATGTGGTTGCTTCTAGCTTCACCAAAGTTAGCAAGTTAATCACATCAAACACCCAAGATCTTAAAAGCTCAATGGATGCSCTCTTTGAACGGGTATCTATTCTAGAAGAGACGTGCAGATCTCAGGCCACCTCACACAAAAGAAGGCATGATGACCCGAAAGATCCAGATCATCATGAGAGGGAGAGGAAGAGACAGAGGGTAGCTGAGACGTCTGTTCAAGTTCCAAGGGTTGAAAGTGAGCCAGCTGCTCAAGATGTGAATGCTGAAGGTTCTGCGGCAGAATCTACAAGGGAAAGAATCATCGAGGCAATTATTGTAGAAGATGAGGAAGAAATAGAGACAAGTCCTACGATCGAGCCAATGGTTGAAAAGCCGGCGGACTCCACAGTAGGAACAAGGTTGTTATTGGATTTGTCTGCCAATGTTGGTTTCAATGACGTGTTTGCTACTGTGTTGGGTGGAGAGCAAGATTTTGGAGAGGATATTGAGAACATTGACGAGTCAACCGGGTTATACTTTGACTTTGAAACTGATATTAATGAGGAAGATCCAGTATTCATGTTTCAAGGTGACCAGACAGTGCCAGAATTCTCCACTGCAGCTGTAGCTGGTGCATCTGATATTCCTGCTCCTAGAGAGCCTTTTGACCCTACAGATATTTTCATGAGGAATTATGTGCCATTCTTCATTCGAGTAAATTTTCCAGGGTATGGTTGGGCAAGGATCCGAGAGCCGTATCTTGAAAACATCTACTTTGGAATCTTCCTCCGACATCGTAAGGCTCTGAGTGGTGATAAAATTCTTGGTATCCACCGGGAAACCAAAGATTATCGCTTGGAGTACAAGCACTTTCTGAAAGCCAAGCGTCTACCTGTTAGTGAAGTTTGTACCAAACATCAGATTGTCACAAGCAAACAGATAGATGCTCAAAGACTTCTTAGAGTCTGGTATCCGGTCTTCACTGTCACTCGACAAGATGGGAAAGTCTGGAGGTTTAGTGAAGTTGATTTCTCGAACTTATATTTGGAAGACTTGGATTATATGTACTGTGAGATCTGAAACATGACCAACAGGAAAGATGGACCTCTGGTTGCTCTTGATACAATTAAAAGATATATGCGGAGTCATGTAAAGTTGGCTATGGTTATTGATGTTCAGATGGGTCTTGAAGAAAATCAAAGAATCATCAATCTAAAGAGACCTGACCAAGACTTAGAAGATATTGATGCTTATCCAGTTTACATGATTCTTGAAAAACCAGAGTTCGGTGTCATATACTTTGTTGAGCATCAAGTGAAGAAGTTTATGAGATTCAGCGAGCTAAACAAGTATTCAGATGGTACAATAAGACTGGTGAGACGGGCACTTGACTTGAAGAGGGTGAACAATGACAGGGCAACGGAGTCGGAGAGAATGAGCTCTAAAGATAGATATTTGTTGATCAATGCCATAAATCTGCTCGAGGAAAAGATTCAATACCGGAACGCTCTAAGAAGGTTGGAGAAACTTCTCGGACTTAGAAAGACAAAATTTACAAGAGTTCGAACTTGAATCCAAAGGGGGAGAACGTTGGGTTAGAGTATGCGCGTTATTGTTGTATCCAAGTTCTCCATATTTTACATGCTTTGTAATAGTTTAGCTTTATACTTTCCTTAGTATAAATAGTGGTTTACTTTGTAATTGTCATTAGCAATTCATTAACAATTCTGTAATTCCATATTAGAGCTGTAAATTTCTCTCTCAAGCAATCAAAGACATTTTGGCGATCTATTCTCTCTTCATCTTGTTCTTATCGTTCTTGAAGATCATAATCAGTTGTGTGTGAATTTGGACATTTCCGATAGTATGAATGGAAAACCATTAATGAGAATATATAATAAACTTACAAACCTAAAAGCATCTAAAATTAATTCACAACGGAAGTTAAGTTCGTAGCTGAACATGTCCCTATATATACCGTATGTACAACCAATTTCTATAATTGTACCAATTGTCTTGCTCTATCTCAATGTTAAATCTTATTAAAGATCAATAAAATCAATGGAGAGTTAGGTTTCTATTTGGTAATATGGTTGCTTCTGACTTCAATGAAAAAAAGCTTTCAGAAAATCAATGGAACTGGAAGCCATATCTTAATTCCCCTCAATTTGATCATGCATTAGATTATTTGGTAGTATACTAACTCAATCCTATTAACGATCAAGATCAACAAATTCTATAGTAAAAAAGTAGATCCTTTCATATTGAGATCATAAGTCAAAACTACAATAGAGTTTTGGGATTAATTGTGAATTAAATTCATGCCAAGTTAAGAAATCAATCTTGAATTTAAACCCAAATGATACAGCAAGCTTGAATCCATAACCACTTCAAGACCAGACTACAACAAACATAAGTACTGTGAATTTAAACCCAAATAATACAACAATAATTTACTGCTTCTTACACCAAGTTGAGTACTATGAACCAAGAAGAAGTGAAGAACAATGTTATCTACTATGATCCAAGTCTAGAACAATGTAAGTAAAACAATAACTTACATGTTATCGAACAAGCTGAATCTGTTTTAAGGCGCCTCTGAACCTAAATCTCATTTCGATTTCGAAGCCTTGAAGGAAAATCTACCTGAGTACTTGTCGACAGTCGCTCAGTCGTTTAGTTGCTCCGAAAGACTAAAAGTCTGAATCAGATTTCAAAGTTTGAACTTCGAACAAGGCAGGTAGGTGGCACTACGGCAGCAAGCTTTAAGGCTCAATTGAGTTGGAGGCGATTGAGTCGGAGGCTTAAGGATTTACCGATTTAGGGACTAAGGTATAAGGAGGCCGCAGGCAATTGAGTCGAAGTTTCCGAGTCGAATATCGATTGAGCGTCGAAGTGTAACGGATTAAATTAAACAATGACTTAATATGTATATAGAAAGGGTATGTGTAACAACCCACAATTTCCACGTACAGATAATCCACATAATCATATTCATATAGCAGAATGTAATATTGTTTACAAAACATGGGCTAACAAAAACTTTATTTAATACATTTATGCACATCTACATATCATTGTTCAAACTTTCCCCTTGCCTTTATCTTGCAATGTATGATGACCTGCAAAACAAGTTAGTCCAACAACTGAGCATTAGACCCAAAAGGTCTAGTGAGTGTACCAATCACATACAAATAACTTATATTCCAAACTAACAGTTTAGAATCAAACTTGTACAAACATAAACATTTTATCTATATTTATTATACATTTTTTTTCCTTTATCGGTTACACCGTCATTTCATCTCTCCCGCGGTTACACCGTCATTTCATCTCTCTCGCGGTTACACCGCCATTTCATCTATCTCGCGGTTACATTGCCATTTCATCTCTCTCACGGTTACACAACCATTACATCTCTCTCGCGGTTACACTGTCATTTCATCTCTCTCGCGGTTACACCGCCATCACATCTCTCTC
>NW_020203476.1:0-7141 GCF_001531365.2 Cynara cardunculus var. scolymus | reverse complement strand
CATCTCTCTCGCGGTTACACCGCCATTACATCTCTCTCTCACGGTTACATCGTCATTATATCTCTCTCGCGGTTTAAAAATAAACCAATAATGAAATAAAATCAACTGGATATGAAATCCAGACAATCATTCGGAGATGTAATCCGGACAATACTATCCGGAGAACCAATCCGGACACACTTGGGTGATACCTTGAGTGAATTAGTTAAATTGAATGGCTTGTGAGCGGTTTAAGGTTACATCAGACAACCTTTAACCAGTTTAGGAAGTAAACCGGATGAAACTTGGCTGGTTTAGAAATTACATCGGGCGAGTCTTGAGCGATTTAAGATGAACCCGGACACTTCTTGTCCGGTTTAGGTTATATCCGCACAACACCTTGTCCGGTTTAGGTGGAATCTGGACAACACTTGTCCGGTTTAGGTTATAACCGCACAGTATGAAATGTAAATCATAGTAAACTAATTCCAATAGCTATTGAATTGTATACAAACAATTAATACTCAAATGTGTAATACACTCACCTTAGAATCAGAAATCTTAGCTTTATGTTTCGTCCCTTTTTAGCCGATGATGATAGAAATGAAGAAGCATTTGATCCAAAGAGTGTGTAAACTTTTTCCTCTCCATCCCCCTTTACTATATATAGTAACTGGAATTTTAAGGAATGACCCAAAACAACCGACTTCTCTCTCTCTCTCCCTTTTCCTTCATCCTTATTTTAAGTAAATATCGAATACACACTTAATCCTTACAAAAGATTGTAAAAGATAATAATCCAATTATTCCAAAATTAACTAACTAATTAGTTAGTTAATTTTACTGATTATTACAGTATGGGACGGGGCGGGGGTGACATATCCGTCCCCGGCCCCATCACCAGCTTCAGCCAAGCGGGGATCCCTATCCCCGTCCCTGAACGGGGCAGATGGACCAGGTTACCCGACGGGTCGGGGTCCATTCTCATCCCTAGTTGTTTGAACTATTTCTTGTTTGTAACAGGTTGTAGAAGAAGAAGTTGGTCAACTTTTTTGGTCAACAAGTCATTATTGTCTGGTCAAACATGATGGACAAAAAGTCAACAAGTCAAACTTTTCATGCGATATCAGATAGTGTCATGTGATATATGTTTCGTTAAGTCTGTTAATTTTGTTATATTTTTGGTCCTTTTATTGTTAAGTCTTTGTTAAGTTCGTTAAGTCTTTTAAATATATAATAGTGTCAGTAGGCATGGCAACGGGGTAAGGATGGGGCGGGTTTTGTAATCCCCGTCCTCGGCCCCAGTTTGTAGTAACATCCCCCGGCCCTGGTCCCCCGTTGGTATGGGGATAACATCTTGTCCCCGATCAAATCCCATGAAGAATATTCAGTAGTTTGATTCTACCGGGGATCCCCGACCTCAACCTCTGCCCCGGTTTGAGTAACATCCTCCTACCTCGATTTGATTTTACAAGGGATCCCCGACCCCGAGACCCGTTTTAGCGGGGAATCCCCATTTCTGTTCGGGTCGGGTGAACCGGGTTCTCCACCAGTTCGAGGAAAATCACCATCCCTAAATGTCATGTGATATCTGGATGTTAGTTTCGTTAGTTCCACTTTTTTTTTTGTCATTTTTAATACGAGGAATTTGAATTTTTATATATTGTCACTTTCAATCCTTGAATTTTAAGTTTCAATTTTTTATCACTTCTATCCCTTGGATTTGATGATTCTAAATTTGACTATTCTAGTCCTTGTACTTGTGTTCTTGTGTTTTGAATCTCTCAAGTTTTAGTTTTTGTCATCTTTAGTCTCTTGTACATTATTTTGAATTTACTTTGTCACAATCCAACTTTTAATCGAAGTTTCTGTCAACGATCATTTGATCAGGTAACAAGTTCAAGAACTAATTGTTGTGTTTGATTTTATATGATTTTTCAAGATGACTTCTATTGTGGAGAAAGAAAATCTAGAGCTCAAAGAACATAATCCTATTTTGAAGAAAAAAAATATTTAGAAACAACTGTAATCTGCTCTTAAAAATCAAGACTAAAAATGCTTAAAATTTAAGTTGGGCAAAAGGTTTACAAAAAGATAAAGAAAACCTTGCCCAAAAAAAAAAGGAATTCTTGCAAGAACAATTATATGAGACTAAAGGGCATTTGGCCTAGCGGTATTGTAGCCTTTGGCCTTCTAGGAGGTCAGGGGTTCAAACTTCACCACAGGTGAGGAGGGTGTGTGAGTTTATTTGTTGCATTTGTCGTATATAATTATTATACACTTAAAAAAAAGAACAATTATATGAGTTTTTAAGGAATCCTAATAGTTTGAAAAATGGTAAACTTTTAATTTTCAGATCCGTCTTATTCGAAGGTTGACAAAGTCAATTTCGTCTTTATTGGGAAAGATTGTTTAAATAAAAGATTGATTGAAGTGAAGACGAAGGGATTTGTTTTTTAAAGAATGTGATCTGGAATATAACAAAGATTGTTAGGTTAAATATTATTGTATATGAGATCACTGAAAATTGAAGACTGAAGGGTCAAAGATGAAAGTCAACATGGTCAAAGAAAGTCCAAGTTGTTTACAATTATGAAAAAGCCAACATTATAGTTAATTAGAACTTAATTATAGTTTATTCTCTTGTAATAGTCAATGGTATAAATACCTTGACTTCTTGTAATTAGAGTAGGTTCCTTTATTATAATATCTTAGAGAGAGATTTTAGAGAGAGAAACACTGTGTAGAGAGAGAAACATATTAATGACATGATGATTCCATCTCTAATTGTTGTTCTTGATTTTTAAATACATTGTTACTTGATCATTAGTCTAAGACGTAAGTTTTTTTGTTAATTCTTTTGATTGGAAACCATATTATCGGTAATATTTTTCAACAAAATACGAAATTGAACGTTTGAACCCCCCATCCTAAATTGGTGGCTACGGTTTCTACGCATACATAGATTAAACATTATTGTACATGCACATACATATTTTTATCGACAGATTATTTTGTTGTGATGATAAACAAAGGTTGTATAATTCTTGATTTCGTTATATCTTTATATAATCCATTCAATTATATTAAAAATAGATTCAATATCAATTGTATAGGAACATAGAACCTTCCAGATGGAAGCTAATACGGAAATGGAGCGGATAAGAAGTGATTTGGCATATGAGGCAGGAGGGCAACTACCATTCAAGAAATGATAAATGACATGGAGTCTTTATCCATTCAAGAAATGATAAAGTATTAGTCTTAAGAAGGAATATACCTCTAAAAGGTTGAAAAGAAACCGAGTATTTATATGATATCTAATCATACCTTGCTGACATTTCTTGAGACGAATAGATCTTCAAAACAATTATACATCTTACTGAAAAAGAAAACATGCATTATTTGTGATAAAAGAGGATTATATTGACTTATTATTAAAGATTTATCAAGTTAAATGGATAAGTTGGCAAACATTGTTATTATTGGAGTTGCTCTTTCTTGATGGATGATGTCTATCATTAATCTATACAAATGAGTATTTTTAAATTTTTTGTATTAATGTAATCTAAAAGATATCATTAAATTGAATATATAACAAAATGTTATGGTAGTTACTAATAATTTCATCATACATTCAACATATTTTATAGCTCTGTTCTATTAATTAAATGAGTTCAAAACCAATCATTATAGTTTAAGTTGGATGTAACAGATTTTACAAAAACCCAACTTCGTTATTATGAATACTGAAAATAATTATTGAATTTTTATTATAATTTTGATCATACGTTGTAGAACACTGGTGAGAATAAATGAAGGCCAACACTATACATCTTTCTTCAAAACCAAAACAACCAAAAAAACACTACTTGACCCAATAAATAAAGATACATGCTTTGAAAGAATAGTTTGGTTTATAATTTATTACTTTTTTTCTACAATTTACTGTTATTCTCCATGCTCGTTTACAATTCATTGCTATTTTAGTCTCTCATACTTAATTGTAATAAATTGTCTTAGAGATGAAAATAACAATACGATACAAATCATAGGGACCAAAAACATAATTTTTTAAAGTATAAAGACGATAGTCACAATATAAACAAACGAGAAGGACAAAGCTTGTAACTTACTCCATTAATAATTATGGATGTTTAGGTTAACTTGTATGGGTGTGGATTAATTTTATTACAATACTAGTTTTGTGCATTGCGCAAAATGCAGAAAATGATTTCTTAAAATGACAAAAAAAAAATGAGAATGAGATTCAAACTAGGTAAATATAAAAAAAAAATTATATTATTTTCAAATATAAATAAAATTTTAACAAAACTATATGATAATTAAAATAATGGGTTATTTTTAACAAGATTTAACCTTAAAAATACAATTAAATTCATAATACTAAATATACGCATTTTAGTTAATACTAATAAATTATTAATTGATAAATATGATTAGTATACAAAATAGAAAATAAAAAAGTAAAAAGAGTAATAGAAAAATATCAAAGAAGTAAAAAAAAAATGAATTAAAATGAAAATTATGAAAAGAATTAAAACTGAAAATAAAATTGCGTTGTTTTTAGTATATTTTTGTATTTTAATACCGAGGGATATGAAAAATGACAGGTTTTTATAARRAGGGTATAAATAGAATTTACCAAAAATAAAATATATTATATTAAATATTATTAAATATGTGTGTTTATGAGTAACATGTTTATGTAATCCATATATATATTTTGAACTCATGTATTATTGTGTCAAATAAAAATTGTTGTAGAAAACTTTAGTGACCAAAARTGGTATTTGTCAACTTGGTTGCTATTTAATGATATCAATCATCTAAAAATTAAATGTATTGTATTAAGTATCATTAAAATTAAGTATTTATTAGTAACATGTTTGTGTTATTCAGATATATTCATGTATTGTTTATAACAAATGAAAACTGTTGTCATTGTTTATTATAATATACTAGTGTCTCAATCGTGCATTGTACGGTAGTGATAATATCATCTTCAAAAGAAATGTTATAGACTAAAATGTGAAGTCTCCTTTAAAAATAAGTAGGCAAATGTGTGGCCACTACTCATTAACATTAAAAGTTTTTAAGAGAACTTGACAACAATTTTAGAACCACATGTTAATTTAAGTTATCTAACTATGCTCGAGAACGGTGTTACAATGTACTCTACAAATGTTAGTAGATATCAAACTAAGAACATATAATATAATAGAAGTAGGGTCGATGACCCACATATCAGATATTAAACTGATAAAAACAAATATTACCCTTTATTGTAACATTCTATAATATTTGAATTTTAATTATAGGGGTGTGTCAAACCTTGGTAGTAGTAACACCAATGCGACAGATAAATAACTACATCATCAAGTAGTATAATGATCATTCTCATATAAAATATAAAATATCAAGCAAACTGAAAACTCATATATTACATATCAAACTAAGAACATATAATATACTTGATTTAAACAAAAAAAAAAACCCTAAGATTAGGGATAGATATGTTAAACTATTAACATATACTACATTTGATCTTAAGAAAAAAGGTCGACATCCGATAAAAATATGTTTGCTCATTTTTAGTCATTTCTTTTTATAGCAATATCTCTCTTACCACTTTCACTCCCTCATCCTATGCGAGATACAAAACAATATTGAGAAAAAAGTTGGCCATTTTCTTTTTGTATCCAACTCTCACGTGCATCTTTCTTCTTTGATCCAACTTGGGATGCAAACAATAATGTGAGGGGAAAAAATGATTTATAATGATTAGAAGTTGTCACCTGATTATCCATGGTTATTGCTTTTATATAGATAAAAATAAAGATATAAAAATATAGATTATAGATATATAACTATTGTTTTTACATCTATAACTTCGACCAGTTTTATGCCATTTTTATATATTAGTTTTTGATATATAATTTTTTTTATAAAAGATAGTTGGCCAAAAAAAAGAACAACTTAAAAATTGCACAAACTCTCTCTATATGATAAGATATTTAACTCCTTTTTAAATATTCACTTCCTTATTTTGTATTATTTGGTTGGGTTTGATTTCAACCATGATTATATATTTTGTATTATTTGTTTGCTTTCTTCTTTAATATATTATATTGATATTGACGTTGGTTGACGATTGATTTCAAATTTATTTTTTCCTTCTTTCAAAGAGGGTCGTCCAAAATAAAACAGTTTTATGAGGTAAACCTCATTTGACACAAATGCATCAAATTCACCTTTCTTATACATTCATTTTGTTCAAATCTTTCAACTCTTCACCAATGTGGGATATCTCAAACTCAACCACAATGCACTAACATCTCAATACTCAATTCTCATGATGCTACCTCATAAAATTTGTTTTGCAAAAATATGGTCATCAAAGTAAGATAACCTTATAAGTCAAATCTCATGAGTTGACACAATAATCTCATCATTCTTTTTTATACACACCTCCTTATACCAATCTTTCAATCTCTCACCAATGTGGGATATCCAAACTTAACCACAATTCACCAACATCTCAATACTCAATTCTCATGATGTCACCTCAATACTCTTGGTTATAGACTAGTTTTGTGCATCGCGCGTTGCACGATGATGATAATTTTTTAGAAAAAAAATCAAACTAATATTGAAATATTACAATGTCAGTTAATGCATATATTATTTTCTTTCATTAGAGTTATATAATATAAATATAATGATTAATTTATTGATCTTCATATTTTTTTGTTCATGTTGTTATCCTCATAATTGTTGATATGTTACGATCAATCAATCTAATACATAACTAAAACTTTAAACTATCAATAAATAAATCTGTTCAAAATATTAAACAGGACAAATTTTTTTGATTTGCCGAATATATAAAAAATTAAAATTTTCACTTTTTCATACAGAGTTTTTAATCTCACCACATGCATAGCAAAATCAGTTTATACCCAATAAAAAACATCATTTTTTTCATTATGTATTTTAAATATGATATTATATAAATAAATGAATAAAACTTTAAACAAATTTAAATAATTTTTAGCATAATAAAACAAAGAACATATATCATATAATTTAAATAATTTAATAAAAGCAAACAAATACACATATCAAAATAAAATAAAAT
>NW_020203475.1:16598-19859 GCF_001531365.2 Cynara cardunculus var. scolymus | reverse complement strand
GATAGGCTTCTTTTACCTTATCTTTCCGCAAACAATCTTGTAAAATCTGTATTGATCTTCGCTATCAATATATATTTTAAATTTAAAAACTCTGTGTTTGTATTCATCCCCACCCCCTTTTACAAACTGTTTAGTATTCTTGTAGACCCTTTTGGGACCAACATATATATATATATATATATATATATATATATATAAATGACACCAATTTTAATTTTAACAATTAATTTAAGCAAAACAATTATAGGACTAGTAACACAATAAAATAAAAGTTAAAAAATAAAAATACAATCTATATATATAAAAACAAAACTTACAAAGAATGATGTGACATATTTTTAAAGTATGATTTATCTAAAAGAATTTTCTTATTGTTTTGAGTTTTTAAATAAATTAAAGATTATTATACCTCTGAATAAAAAATATATATTTCATGATAAGAAGGCTAATTTGGTACTTTTACTTTCAATTTAATTACTTTAACGTTCAATCTACATATGAAGATTATTTTAAATCACCTATTTTAATAATAATATAAATATTTAATAATCTAATTTTATTAAAAAATAATTGATACATTTTGCATCTTAAAAAAATTATAGTTATGWGTCTTGATTAACCTAAATCTTTCACTACGTTGGTAATTATTTATTTATCAGTTTTACGTATTGATTTATTTTAAACAATGTTATTAATGTTACATATAAATACTTAAACTATGGTTATTACTAATAACTTTCACAACTCTATTAATTAAATATGCTCAAAAGCAATATTATCTAAAATAAATTGTTGTATATGGACTTCCAACATATTCCATATTTATAAAAATAGTCAATAACTTTTTTTACATTTTTTGTCAACGCAAAATTTAATCATCGCGCAACACGTGATGTCGAACACTAAGTAAAATATATGGTGGATACGATGATCGATATTATTTGAAAGAGACTTGATTACCCGTATAACAGATAATCGATTATACCAATGCTTATGTGTCAATTTATTAGCTAAAATTATGCTGATATGAATTTATTATTATTTCATTATTACTATTGATTTAATTTTTAATTAAATAACTATGATAATTAATTACACATTTTCCAAATCAAAACCATAGATCAACCCTTTTAGAAAGAAACTCCCAAAATCCTTAATGGATTAAATTTAACTTAATAATTCCATGAAACAACAATATCGCAACCAAGAATATCAATCCCAAAATCAACATGCTTTAAAACTCAACAATATCAAATGTTGCAATGAAGAGTACAAACATGTATGGATCAGTAAATCAGATAAAAACATGCATTAAAGTTGGCAAGCAACATTTAATTAGCAATGGTGGCTATAAAAGGTCATCATTATCATATGTTGCAACTACCGTATTTTGAAAAAACTTATGAGTGATAGTTTCTTAGAAAAAATTGGTGTCACTATCTAAAAAACTATCTAAGTACTTCAGATCTAAAAGAGCACATTCTTTTCTCACTCTTTCAGCTGTTAGCAAATTTATTATCAGTTAGATTGTTTAGAAGCCTTACCTCCTAGCTTTCTCAACAAACCTGTAAATTTTTTTAGCTACAAAATATAAAACTAAAAGTGAAAATTTTGTTGTGTTTGCATTTAACCTCCATTCTATAAACACATCATATGTAAGTCATTATATTCCAACATCATCAAAGTAGATTTCAATAAGCCAATATATAAGCTAGTTTATTGCTAAAAAAATGAGACTTTCTCTATAAACAAAAAAATAAATTAGTTTATCATTATTAATTATGACCTAAATTTTGATAAGAACGTTACAGAAAAAAAAAATCATTTTAATATCAAATTTGGTGTATTTGTTATTGTGTTTTAGTTTGTGGAATGAATCGATTGGAAATGGATTCGAATGGAATTCAGGCCGAGAGATTCGATCATCCCTTGGTATAAGTCTGAAGAATTAAACTTTATTCGTTGACAAATGCAATGGATTTCATAATTTAAGTTTAAAAAAAGAAAAATAACATTTTTATCCAATTTAACAAAAAAGACAACCCCCAATACCCCCACCACCTTACTATGTTTGCCATCTCCATCGCTGCCACCACCATCCCCACCCATCTCTGCCGCCACCACCGTTGCCATCACAACCTCTACCCAACCCCACAAAAACCACCACAATGTCATTATTGTCGTTGTCACAGCATCCACTAGGCCGGCCACACCTAGTTACCACAACCCCAACCCCTAAGACCACCACTACCGTCGCCGTCACAACCCCCACAAACCACCACGACTATCGTAGCATTCCAAAAGAGAAAATTTAAAGTAAAAGAGAAATTTTAAAGCAACTCTTGGAATAAAATAATCTCTAAAATATATTTTTTTATAGTAGCATTGAAGATACTCTTGGAGACAGAAGAGATAAAAAATTTGAAAAATTAAGCATCTAATTTCTTTAAAAAAAAAAAATAAAGGACCAGAAATGTAGATTGCATACATGTGTAGGGACGATTTGTGTACTTCCTCTCCCGCCTTATCTACTTCTTCAAAGCCATTCCTGATCACTACTTTTTGCATCCAATACCACCTCATGAAGGCTCCATCATCAGAATCTGGATCCATTACAAATCTCTCTCGTAAGAAGTCCCTATTCATTGAAGATGTTCAATTTTTTCATATTCATTGCATGCAATTGGGTTTATCCCCATCGATTTCTACTCTATGATTTCTGTTATCAGAAATTTCTGGTTTTTTACCCATTTTTCCTATCTGATCTAATGTTGAAATCGAAATTGAATCTATACTCATTGCTGTCCAAACTCTCTCCAGTTTATGCAGTCCCTAAAACACCATCCAGTTATTTTTGGAGTGTTTTGGCATTTCATTAGGACTAGATTTTATGCATCTGTTCTCATACTTGGTGCTGGTAAATCACTTTCTTTTTTATGGCATTCATGTTGACAAGATTGGGATATATATATATATATATATATATATATTATGTTAGAAGTTAATTAGAAGAATTGGTTTTGTATTCTTGGCCAGTTGTTTAACACCATAATGCATGATATATATATATATACATATATATATATATATATGGGTTTAAGGGGGGAGCGTTCAAATAAAAACCACTCAATTTGTAAAAACCGTGAAAATCTTATTCAACCAATAATAATTTTTCATTTTGTTCATTTTTTTGTAATTATGAGAGGTTGATTAACCATTTTTATTGTGGATGGTATTAATCATGGATATTTTTTTTTGAAC
>NW_020203475.1:10911-16248 GCF_001531365.2 Cynara cardunculus var. scolymus | reverse complement strand
ATTTAATTAATATATTAATTAATAATATGTGAACAATGGATTCACAGGATAAAAATGTAAAAAGGCGTTGTTTACATGAATCACAGAGCCTGATCACATGTTCATGTGAACGCGTTGTGCATATGTATCGATATGAACAACGACATGACATACTACTCAAACATCTTGTTCATATTTATGTGATGTAGTTGTGCATATGTATCGATATCCACATATTCTGCCTTTGCTATGTRTTCATATGTTGTGTGTACTTATGTCTTAGTATCTCTTAATATGTGATGTAATTGTTCATGTGTGTCAATATGAAAATCTAATGCATTTCATACAGCTGAACAMTAATGAATCATAACATCTATATATATTTGATTTGTGCAGTTTCATATGTGTTAATGTGTGTCCATATCTYTTATAATMTGTTCATATATGTTTCTCTATCAACTAAATTAATCCCTAAACAAATGCAGATGCAGAATGTGCATTAGATTTTTCAACGAATTCAACTATATTTGCAAGAATATTTAATGGTTCACAACAGTAATAGCTGTTCATTTAAACAAAATAAATGTCATACTAATCACTTACCAATCGGAACGCTTTGATCATCTTCTTCATCATCGGCATTCGAATTCCGACCGTAGTCGTAGACGATTTTAACTTTGTCATTTCCATTGTTATCAATATGATTTACAATAGTATTATCCATATTACTCGGACGATACGAAAATCTTTTACACTTACAAAACGAATATCATTATATGTTGAACATCACTTGAAATCACGATCATGAACACAAATGAAGATAAAAATCAGAATTACCTAATGATCAATTAGAGGGATCTTTAAGATTTGTAACTCTCAATTAATTATTAGGGAGTTACATAAAAGTCAAATTACATTATCACCCTTGTATTTAATTTATAAGTTATATTTGAACATAAAGTAAAGAAAGTATATGATTGGTTAGTCTTGGTTAGTATAGTTAACACAAATTTCTTGGTTAGTATTTGAACCAACCCCCCCCCCTCTCTCTCTCTCTCTCTCTATATATATATATATATATATATATATATAATGGTTATTATTAAATAGAATAGAGCCATGCTCCGGTGACACCATATCCACTACCAAACTAGTCACCTTTTCTGGAGGCCATATCCGCCGGAAAACACGTCGGAAAATGAGGTGCCTAGTAGTGATCATCTGCATATTGTTGTCCCAATGAGGGCTCTAACTTAACTCRGAGCCAAGCTTTAGGAGGAAGATCAATCTTGTTGATAACTCAGAATGGGGCATTCATATATCGACAGGCACAAATATATTTAGTGGAAACTTTAAATAAGAAGTATAAATATCGTTAGAAGGTAAGAAGAAAAGCTTAATAGAAGATTTCTATGTGAATCATTGTTCTTGGATTGGTCTTCCTTYTGGCAAATGTGGATTTGGTTGAAAGGTCTAAGAGCGATGGATACTAGGCGTGGATTTTTGAAAATTGACAGTGCTCAAAGAAGGCTTTGGAATCGAAACTGTGGGTTACTTGGAATTAGAGATGGCCAAATCGGCCCGGCCCGGCCCGGAACCGCCGGAGGACCGGGACCGGTAAGGACCGGTTATGGGACCGAAAACCGGGACCGGTTGAGGTTTTTGGTAGTTTCGTGGGACCGGGACCGACTATGGACCGGCCCGGCCCGCCCGAAAATTCAAATAATTTTATAAATAAATGTATTTTTAAATAATTTTATAATGTATTTTTATAAGAAAACATAATTTTAATTATATTAAAACACATTTTTAATGTGTATTTGAGTGACCCAATTGTAAATTTTATAATGTATTAAAAATATATATCATTAAAAAAATAAAAATAAAAATCTTATTTTTTTAATGCAAGGACCGGTTGGGACCGGGACCGGCGGCCCATAATCGGTTATAAAGTACCTTGATCGGTCCTATCATTTTCGAACGGGACCAAAACCGGTTACGCCGGGACCGGTTATGACCGGTTATGAGAAAGGTGAGGACCGATTGGGACCGACCCGGGACCGGTTTTTGGCCATCTCTACTTGGAATCGATGTCAAGCTTGCTCCCTGCTTTGGATTTGGATTCGAATTCTTATGATACGGGTATTATTGTGGGCTCCAATTTAATAGGGAGTTGGGCCAATATGGTTGAAGACTGGGCCATTGTTACTCTTAATAAACTTGCTTATGATGGGCCTATTAAGTCTTCTATGGTAATGGTGTTCACTAATCTAGGCTGGGCCTCGACTAATGCTTGGGAGTGCAAAGTTGTTAATGATTATCAGCATGATTTCTTCTCTTTTTTTAAGTAGTCTTCCGTTCTCTCAGAATTGTGTAGTGGGCATGGAATTATCAGCATTATTTCTTTTCACATATACATAATTGATAATACATACATATGCAGTTCATGAGGGAGCAAGAAAGCTAAGTGTGTGTGTGTGTATTAATTAGGAAGAAGAAGACGGTAACCTCTGATCGATGGCGTTAGAATTCAGATCCATGCCAATTCTGCTGAGCTTTCTGCAATGGTGCTTTTTTCCTTTAACTTGTAAATGGCCAAGGTAATTGTGATTCTGCTAACCCATTTGTTTGTAAAAGAGTTAGAGAGATGATGGTGCAACTTATACCCATGTTTATCATGGGATGGGACAATCAGAATTGTGTAGTGGGCTGGTAATTACCGTCAGTACAATTCTAAAGGAAAGTCAAATCTAAGAGAATGTTTTTGGTGCAGGAAGTGAAATTATTAAGAACAGGGATTTGAAGGGCAAGAGATTCAAAATCATATAAATCTAACGGTGGAAATTGTAGGTACCGTCGACGTCAATGGTTTGTATATTGTCTGTGCTGACTCCTGACCAACAAATCTAATGGAGTTCTTTTAGACAAGGAAAGAGAAGTGAATGCTTTTGTAAACTATTTACATGAAAATGACACGATTTTTATTTTTCAAGAATTAATTTAAGCAAAACCATTATAGGATTAGTAACATAATGAATTAAAAAATAAAAAATAAAAATACATTTAAAATATATATGATGAACCGACTTCGTTGCTCCATCTTAATGTATGTAAAGAATATAGGGTAATGAAAAATACCACCATATTATTTTATCATATGTAACAAATATTTCTTGAAACTATAATAATAATAGGGCACAAAAGAACGTACTTTCAAATAATACGTTTGTCATTGAGTTTTATGAAATTAAAAATTAATGATTATCAATGCAAATAGTTCATTTAAGGACCGACTAATAAATGTGAACATATCATWAGTGTAATTTTTAACTTTTGTAATTTTTCATTCTCTAATAATTACACTAACTAATGGGCCCATTTGCAATCGATATTTAACACTTTTGTAAGGATTAGAGATTTGGACGGGCATATATTGATCGAAAAAAAGAAAATAAAAAATGAAAAATGGAAATGTTCGATGTTCTTTTGTTAAAAATCCCACGTTTCTGCTATATGTAGTGTTTTTTTTAAGTTTTGTTGTACCGTTTCAATCCAACATCTTTGTGAATTATTATATATCTTTTAGGATTGTTCCGATACTTCATTTCCAATATTCTTGGCCAGTTCTTTAACACCGTAATGCATATGACTATGCATATATATATATAGAGAGACTTAGGATCACGTGAGACCGGTCTGTATTTTAGACATTTCAAACTTAAGAAAAAAAGTCAAAAGCACCAAATGCTCAAATATTACAGACCATAGTCTCAATGTACTATATAAATTCTTCATTAGGACGAGTATCATCCATTAGCAATTGAGATCTCAAGATTAACACCACGAACTTATCAATCACGTACGTTATAGCAGCAACAAATTTTTGATAAGACCAACTGAACATAAATTATAGCACATTACGACCTCCAATAATGTGAATACAATTCTAAAAAGAAAGCCGAATCTAAAAGAATGGTTTCGGTGCAAGAAGTGAAATTATTAAGGATAGGGATTTGAAGGGATCATATAAATTTAATGGTGGACAAAAGAAGTAAATAATTTTGTAAAACCAAGCCTTCGGTGACATAACATGCATGCTTAAATAGGGTTAGGCAGAACCGTTGTTGCCTGATGGGAACCTACTAGACTCATCTTTGGCTTTCGTCTCGGTAGGTTATTTTTTAACAATTAATTTAAGCAAAACAATTATAGGACTAGAAATGGACTAGCTGACTGCAAGCTTTTTCAAGAGAATAGAGAGAGATGATGTGATACTCCTTCCTTAGTTTATTTTCCCACTTTATAGACCATTTTCATACTTTTGGNTCATTTCCAATATTCTTGGCCAGTTCTTTAACACCGTAATGCATATGACTATGCATATATATATATATATATATATATATATATATATATATATACTTAGAATCACGTGAGACCGGTCTGTATTTTAGACATTTCAAACTTAAAAAAAAAAAGTGAAAAGCACCAAATGCTCAAATATTACAGACCATAGTCTCAATATACTATATGAATTCTTCATTAGGACGAGTATCATCCATTAGCAATTGACATCTCAAGATTAACACCACGAACTTATCAATCACGTACGTTATAGCAGCAACAAATTTTTGATAAGATCAACTGAACATAAATTATAGCACATTACGACCTCCAATAATGTGAATACAATTCTAAAAAGAAAGCCGAATCTAAAACAATGGTTTCGGTGCAAGAAGTGAAATTATTAAGGATAGGGATTTGAAGGGATCATATAAATTTAATGGTGGACAAAAGAAGTTTCCTTAAATAAGGACAAAAGAAGTAAATAATTTTGTAAAACCAAGTCTTCAGTGACATAACATGCATGCTTAAGTAGGGTCAGGCAGAACCGTTGTTGCCTGATGGGAACCTACTAGACTCACCTTTGACTTTCGTCTCGGTAGGTTATTTTTTAACAATTAATTTAAGCAAAACAATTATAGGACTAGAAATGGGCTAGCTAACTGCAAGCTTTTTCAAGAGAATAGAGAGAGATGATGTGATACTCCTTCCTTAGTTTATTTTCCCACTTTATAGACCATTTTCATACTTTTGGTAGCTAACATGTAGTACAAATCAAAGGGTCTTTGGCCTAGCGGTATCGTAACCTTTGGCCTTCTAGGAGGTCAAGGGTTCAAACTTTACCATAGGTGAGGAGGGTGTGTGAGTTTATTTGTTACATTTGCCGTATATAAATATTATATACTTCAAAAAAAATATAGTACAAGACTAGAAGTGCAGGTGTGCCCAAAAGTGATGGTGCCATGTAAAAACTATCTATATCAAAGAGGATGGATGTTCAGGTTAATTAAAAAA
>NW_020203475.1:6410-8481 GCF_001531365.2 Cynara cardunculus var. scolymus | reverse complement strand
AACATAACAAATTAAAAGTTAAAAAAAAAAAAATACAATCTATACATATAACAGCAAAACCTGCAAAGAATGATGTGACATATTTTTAGAGTTTGATTTGTCTAAAACAATTCTTATTGTTTTGAGTTTTTAAAATATTAAATAAGTTAAAGACTATTATACCTCTAAATGAAAAATATGTATTTCATTATAAGAAGGCTAATTTGGTAATTTCACTTTCAGTTTAATTATTTTCACTTTCAATCTACATAACTCTTAGGGTGCGTTTGGTTTGCAGGAATGTTTATGAGAGATTTGGATTCCCATGAAGGATTTGGATTCCATGGGATTTGGATTCGCAGGATTTAAAATCCATTCATGTGTTTGGTTTGCAGGATTTGGATTTGGATAAGCATCATCCATAAGCACACCAAAAAACAGATCTTCATTGAAGGGTGAACTAGGGTATATAGTGAAGACAACTAAAGTATTACACAATCATCGAACTGTATGTATGGCAAAGTTATCACCACCATTACACTAGAATTTTCAACCTAATCTGTCAAAAGTGAAGGATTTTACCTAATCTGTGTTCAAAGTTTAGACATAAATCGAAAAGGGGAAAAGGGGAAAAACCTGTTGAGTGATGGGAGACGGCGACGGAGACGGTGGGCGACGGAGACGGTGAGCGACGACCACCGACGGAGACGATGATCGACGACGGTGAGCAATCAATGGAGGAGCGATGTAGGCTGTGGGAGAAGATGGAGACGAGATCGACGATGGTGAGCAATCAATGGAGGAGCGATAAGCTGTGGGAGAAGATGGAGAAGATGAAATCCCACGGGGATGGGATTTTAAAATCCCATGTATTGTCAAAGGATTTTGAAATCCATAGTTCACGGGATTTTAAATGAATCCTTGGATTTGAAATCCTACCATTCCTACAAACCAAACACAGGATTGGAATGGATTTCAAATCCAAATCCCCTCAAATCCATTCCAATCCCGCAAACCAAACGCACCCTTAGAGACATTTATTATACTCTTTTCATATTTTCACTTTGTGAAAGAGTTATTTTCTTAATTCTATTTTCTCAAATTATTAGATTTTTAAAATATTTTTGGTGCTTATATTGATTATCTTTTATTAAGTCATAAATTTCTTAGACTTTTCGTTTTCTTATTCCATCTATATATTATATCTCATTTAACCTTTTTTTTTCTTTTGCTTTACCGAATCCAATCCTCCATCATATTGCAAATTATACAATCGAATGGAAGCTACATTCTTTATGGTTTATTTTATGTTTTATTGTGAGTTATTTGTTGTTATTGGTATGTGTTGGTTTTTATTTGCAGAATTTTTTTATCGTTGATCTCGTTGTTCTTCCTCCATAAAGTCCATGTAAGAAACGTTACATTTTTTTGATGATTTATATGTGTTATATTATGTTGATGAGTGTTTTTTATTCCATGGTATTATATTTTTGTTAATTATTGTTCCGTTTGTTTTTTTGTGCATTATATGTTTTCTTTTSCAAACTTTGTTATTGTAATGTTAAAAATTATGTAACTATTTASATAAAAATGACACCATTTTTATTTTTTAACAATTAATTTAAGCAAAACCATTATAAGATTAGTAACATAATAAATTAAAAATTAAAAAATTAAGATACAATTAAATATATATGGTGGATATGATGAAGGGACTTTGTTGTTCTATCTTAGTTGTATACAAAAAATATAGGGTGATGAAAAATACCATCATATTATTTTATCAAATATAATATATATATTTTTTGAAACTATAATAATAATAGGGTATAAAAAAACATACTTTACTTTAATATCTAATTTAGAAAACATACTTTTAAATAATACGTTTACGAGTTTATCACGTGGGTTTTTTTTTTCAATTAAAAAATAAAAACTGAAACTAAAATATATGGACATGCTTTCTCCTTCGATGTTACATGTAAATATTTAATTTAATTATTTTTTGAAAAATTATTAATTAATTAAAATATATAATAATTATAAATTTTGTATTTATTTATATTATATATAAATACATACAAGATCATGA
>NW_020203475.1:4971-6154 GCF_001531365.2 Cynara cardunculus var. scolymus | reverse complement strand
TAAATAGAAATCTATAAAACAGTATATTCTATTATTTAAATTCTTTATCATATGGTTTATATTAATTTACATATTATATATTAGTGAATAGTTTTAAATATACTATCAAATGTTAAAATTTATTAATTTTAAACATGTCCTTTTTGATCATTTTACATTTCTCAACTAGCTTATCAGCTAGTTTTTGGAAGAAAAAAAAATGTATTTATCAGCTAGTTTTTGAAAAAAAAATGTATTTAATTAATCAGCTAGTTTGTCAAACATAGCCTCAGAAGAATGTTCTATTTGAACAAGTTAATAAAAATTAAATCAAAACAAAACCTAAGAATTTGAAGTTTGTACTCTTGTTCGAGGTTGCCGTTTATTTTGTGAAGCTGGGATGAAGATTTTATTAAATTATTTTGTCAAATGATCTCTTAGACAAACTAACTTTCTAGTGTTTTTTTCCTTAAGATTTTAATCTGTATAACACTAAGGGGCCGTTTACAAAAGGCTTATCCAGGTAAGCGCTTACCAAGTCATATTACCTTACCGGATGAATATGATAAAAACCAAAAATCTTACATAATAAGAACGCGACAAAGACCAAGAGTCTTACCCGATAAGTGAGGACCTAGGTAAATTGTTGCGTACGATGTCATTTTGGTGAACAAAAATCTTACCCGGTAAGAAGATAATGATGTAATTTTAAAAACATTGTTCATAATTTTGTGTAAACCTTAGGGACCAAAACTATAGTTTACTGAATTTTAAAAGTTCAGTTACAATTCAATATTGAATTTGAAAATCCAAAATCTATATAATTATGATTATGTATAACTCACAAGATTTTAAATGGTGGTGAAGCCTCAAACTTTACATGTTACAGTGAAAATTCAACGTACGTTTGTAACATAAGACATACAAATTTGTCTATAATATATCGAAGTTATATATATATATATATACTAGAAGAGTACTCGCGCAATGCAGCGAGACACATCTCGATTTTAATGTTCTATTTTATTCTTTGTCTCTGTCGATGTTATAATACGATTTTATGCGTTTTAAAGAAAATAATAATGATTTTATTTTTAAAGAAAATAATAATGATTTTATTTTTGAATAAAATATAAATTTGAAGATATCATAAAGATTTGAAAAAATTATATCAATTTTAATATCAAATCAACTATTTAAAAGT
>NW_020203475.1:1667-3811 GCF_001531365.2 Cynara cardunculus var. scolymus | reverse complement strand
TGTTAGGACTGAGAAATCAGTATTAATTGTATTCGTCTTGAAAGTTTATAAATAGTCTAATTGTAAAAGTCAGCGTGTTTGACTTTTCTTTAGAGGTTTGACTTTGACTTGTATTTGTAGTTTGACCATATAAATAGGTTGTTAATCTTTGTAATTAGTAAGAGGAGCTTAATTGTAATAATACATTCATAATTGAGAGTTTGACCAGAGCTTATATGTTTGACTTTCTCTCTCAATGTTCTTAAGTGTTCTTACATGCAATATATGAATCTGCCATGATTGATATGAAGAAATGAAGAATTGATCAGATATTGTGGACACACAATTGGTATCAGAGCAGGAATGCAAGAAATCAGAATGAAGAAATCGATCAGATAAGTTTTTTTTTAATTTCTGAATTTTTTTGTTCTTCGTGTTCTTCGTGTTCTTGAATTTTTTTGTTGATTTTGATCCGATTTTTTCATAAAATCTTGTGTTTTGGTGTTAAAAATATGATCAATATGTTCGAAATTGTGTTGTGAATCTTTATCGTTCACAAATTTTTGTGATTTGATCAACTTTTATCAAGATTTGATCGGATTTTTGTGGTTTTAAATTTTTTTTTTCGTGTTCTTGATTTTTTTTAAATTCAGTGTTTTTGATCCATTTTTTCTTAAATTTTTTTTTGTTTTTGTGTTTTTGATAATGTTTGATCTGGTTTTATTTTTTGTTTTTCTTTAATTTTTTTTGTTAATCCGCCCATTTTTCAATTTCAAGACCCAATTGTTTGGCCCAAGTTCTAAGCCCAACCTTGACCGGATAAGAGTCCGGCCACTCTATTCTTTGAGTCGATCAAGGGATTAACAAGAAGCTAAGTTCAAACCGCACGCTTCTTGATCCGAGAAAAGATAAACCGAAGAAGCATCACTCGGATTGTTCACCGTGCATCAATCGGGTTTCAAGACTAAGGGTAAACCTTACATAGATTGACCGGTATTCATCTACACCGGTCACTACTTGATCGGATTAGGGTTCTGATTCGTTCAGCAGGTGATTTCTTGAGCGGTATTCTAAACCTCACACCACTTGAGCAGAAAAGGTAAATCTTGATCGTTTTCAATTTTATTTCAAAGTTCCGGTTTAGGTTTTGCTTTGACCGGAGTACGATCGGTTTAAGTTTTAATTTTTGAGCGGTTTACAACTAAACCGTTTATCTCTTAACCGGAGTTGTGATCGGATTTCTTTTTCATTTGACCGGTTTAGGACTTGTACATTGAAGAGAGTTGAGCGGACTTCTAAACCGCTCAATCAATTTTACCCAGATTCTTGATTGTTTGTAATTTCTTGATTCATTTTGGTATTTTGATTGTGATTGGTGAGGTTTATTTGACAGATTTATCTTGCTTTGTCTGATTTAGTTTGAGTTGTGTTTGATTTTATTTGAAGTCATGTTCTGTCCGGTTTACTAAACAGGACTGAAACAGCAACAGCAACTCAGTGAGCGGATTAGTTTTTACAGCAGGTCTTGTTGTAAAAAGATAACAGGACTGAAAAAGCAACAATTTTTTTCTGTTTAGATCTGTGACAGCAACCATTTTGACAGCAACAAGAGGTCATCGACAGTTGTTGTGTTTAAATAACAGCAGCAAATGTCAGATAATATTGTTGCTGTTTGACAAAGTTGAACAGCCATCAAGACCTACACCAGGCTTCTAGCTTCTGTGTTCTTTCATCTTGACAGCTTCATCTGTAGCTACACAGCATTGCAAGACAGGTTCTTTGCAGGCTGTTTTGAGTTCAATCTGTTTTGAGTTCAATCTGTTTTGAGAGGTTTAACATTCTTGAAGTGACTGTGATTTATATTCATGTATCGTGCTGCTTAGTCACATGCTGTCCGGTTTAGACTTTTGACAAGTTTATCTTCTTATGCTGTGTCTGGTTTATCTTCAAGAATTGACAGGTTTTAAGGTTTACACTCAATCTTGACAGGATTAGGTTGTTAACAGGTGACTGATTTACAGTTGACAGAAGATTGTTTAAATAGAAGCAGCAACTGTTTTGGACTAAAACAGAACAACAGAAGCAGCAAGTTTTAAAACAGTGTGCTGTGTGCTGTGTTTTTGAAGTTTTAAAGTAGAAGCAGCAAGTTTTAAAACAGTGTGCTG
>NW_020203475.1:0-1132 GCF_001531365.2 Cynara cardunculus var. scolymus | reverse complement strand
GTTTTAAAGTAGAAGCAGCAAGTTTTGGAACAGGTAAAGACTTGCAATTTGAAGTTGAGATCACAGCAGAAGGTTTACAACAGAAAAGCAGGTCTTAACAGCAAGTCTAAAACAGCACTTTGGGACTGTTTCTGGTTTGAAACAGCAGGTTTGGAATTTCAACTTGAGATCACAGCAACATATTTTAATTAGGTTTCAGCTTAGTCTGTGTTGAGCAATTTGCCCCAGCAACAGCAAGATTGAAACAGCAACAATAACAACATTCTACTAACTGTTTTAACAGCAACTGGTTAACAGCAAGGTTTTCAAAACAGCAGCTCCACAAAAACAGCAGCTCAGGTTGTAGCAACAAGACCAAAACAGGTTTGAAACAGGTTGCGGCATTGCTGTTAGAACACAAGGGCTGGTCAATACAGTTTGTGCAGTTTTGAAACTGTTGCTATTTGTATTTCATTGATCAAGTTCAATTCATTGTAAACAGCAGCAGCCGGTTGTAGTAGCAGCAGTGTGCAGCAGCAAGCAGAAGCAAGAACGAAACAACAGCTAGCATTTGTTTTGCATATAGAAGCTTTTGTGACTGTTTTTGTTTAGAAGATTTGAAACAGCAGGTAACAGCAGGTCTTGAAAGCAGGTTGTGCTTACTGTTTTTAATCAATATTTGCATTTCTTGTTTGCTGTTTTGAGCTATTTAGTGTACTTTGAGTATTTCAGGACTAAAACAGCAGCAGCTGTATAGTGATATGTTTGCAGGCTGAACTCAACAGGTCTGAGATAAGAACACAACAAGATTTGAGATCAGATTGGCAATACAGCAGTTGACTGCAGACTGTTTAAGAAGCTTTGAAACAGAAACTACAAAGTGCACGGTCTGCAGAAGATCCAATTTAGAGCTGTGAGAAGTGGATCCATACGAGAAGCATACAAGTGAATTTTTGGATAGACTTTCGAGAGCAGATAGATCATTTTTTTTTAAAGTGTAACATCTGTATTGATTGGTCTAGACTCAGTTTTTGGACTTGGTTTATTGTTTTGGACTGTTTTTAGTTTCTTAGTTTGTTTGTGTTTAGATTTTCTTTTGGATCATTGTACATTTGTTTTTGCGTGTGTTTTTCAGTGTTTGTGTTTTTCTGTT
>NW_020203474.1:15732-20134 GCF_001531365.2 Cynara cardunculus var. scolymus | reverse complement strand
TATAAAGATAATAATTAAGTATGTTGTTAGAACTCAATGATTATCCTAATTATATTTTAGATTTTTTATATTTAAAATGAGATGTTTATCCTGTATTGGATTGTGTTTATCTGCAGTTAGTTACACGAATTCAGTTATTGGATGAAATCGGATAGGGATGAAATCGTTTAGCGATGAACGTGTTTAAGAGTTTAAGAGTTTTTAAGAGTTTTAGCCAAATGCTTTATAATATAGTATAGATATATAGATTTATCGTCTTCTGCTTCTAGTTTATTTAATTAAAAAATTAATCCCATAAAATTAATAAACCATTTTGTTTTTATATCAATTAAGAGTTTTTATTTTTGTTTTTGGAAACATGAAACAGTTTAATTTTTTTTAATTCAAAATCGGCTTTTTATATATTTTTAACTTCACATCAAATTGTTTCAATTAAATTCTATATTTTTTATTGGTTAATAATTTTACATATTTTTATGTATTATATAACCAATCTCTTATGTACGCATATGCATCTTGCTGACTTCGTTTTTTATATTTAATAAACTGATTTATATTTGATTATTTCATATATTTATTGTTTTATATATGAGTGGATTTGTAATGTTTCATGTATGATTAGTTCATCACATGTGAATGGATTTGTGAATAATGTGTTTTTATTCTCTCTATGAGACATGGATTTAATCTTGTTAATATGTATTGTTAGAATCATATATAGAAATGATTCATATGTGATTATTTTCTGAAATTCTTATATATATATATATATATATTTTATTCATATACACTTCAAATTTTGTAGCATTGTTTGCATAAACTTTATAAATAAATTCCTTTTATTCATGGTTAATATATATGTAGTTGTAGTTTTTTAAGATCCCTGCATTTTTGATAAATGCACAGTTAATAATATTTATAAAACTCTATATCTTTTTAATTTTTAATTATAAATAATTATTTAAAGTTGTCAAGTGGAAATGGTTTTAAATGATTCTTGTGAAAGTCGACCCACGTACTTATTATTATCTTATAATTATTAATTGATGATAATATATAGCAATTTTGTATGCATGCCATTCACGTTGTTGATTTTTCTCCAATAGTTTATTGTGTTAAGATGATTATCCACATGTATTCTAAATCTTTACGTGATTTTAGGAAGTTTTTACATTTATTTTTTAATTAATAGCTAGATCTAAACATTACTACTTAACATTTAATTAATATTTTCATGTTTAATCTATACTGTATTATAAAGGGTGTTTGGTTCGCATATTCTAAAAAAATCTGATTGAATTAGGACGTTGAATTTCATTACCTCGTTTGGTTTATTCATTTTCACGAAATGAATCTTTAAAATCCTACAAATTTCACAAATAAAGAGATTTAACATTTCTTAACAATTATATAGTATTTTCATAATACCAAATATGCTCTTAACTCAATATATCATAATCTCATAAAACTCAATATGACATTCGTCGACCACCTTCGATCATCGTCGATCTGAACCACTGTCGACCATCGCCATCTGAACCACTGATTTGAACCACCACTGACTTGAACCATCGCTGATCTGAACCACCGTCGGCCACCACCGATCTAAACCACCGCCAATCACTACCATCTGAACCACCATGGACCACCACCGATCTGAACCACTGTCGACCATCGCCATCTGAACCACCATGGACCACCATCGATCTGAACCACTGCCAACTACTAYCGATCTGAATCAWCGCCGGCCACCGATATGAACAACCATAAATCTAATACGTCGCCGATCTGAACCACATCCAACCAGCGCCACCTGAAGCACCACAKACCAYCACCAATTTGAACCACTGCCGACCACCGGCGACTACCACCGATWTGAATCACTGTCGGACACCRCYGACCACCAACAATTTGAACAACCACCAATCTGWACCACTGCTACCACTGTTGATCTRAACCACCGGCCATCTGAACCATCGCTGACCACCTCCATCTGAACCACTGAGGACCACCATTGATCTGAACCATMGCCRACCACCGTTGATTTARTAACGTCGTTTGGTATATGGTTATATTTAGGTTGTGTATTTTATATTGTTTTACATATTAAATAATTATTTTACTAAAATATTTTTAGTTTTAAAAAAATTAAAATTTTCGGAAAAGGGCATTATGGTCATTTACCAATATTTCATTCAAATTCCAAAGCTACATTCTATGAACTAAACTAACAGATTCCAATTTATTAACAGATTCCATTCCAATGTCTGTCAACCAAACAAGTGGTCAAACCTGACAACATTCCATTTCAGTTCCTTCAAAGTCAAATTTATTTAACAGTCTCCATATTCCATCCAAAAAAACATTCTACAAAACAAACGCCACCTAAGTTTTATCTACTTTTAGTAATGCATGATCCCAAAAATTTCTAAAAGTTTTACAAATTATTATTAAATATAACAAAAGCAAAAGCAAGACCTAGTTGAATATTCCTTCACAATATTTTCCAGCTTAAGAYGWTTTCGATAGTTTTTGGTTCTAGTTTAATATGGTATGACAAACTAGAGGMTTTCCGACCTTAGTGTTGTGTCTGATTGTAAGATTTCAACTGTGTAAGTTGGTCTTTAGTTTCAGACATAGAGAAATTTTCACAATGACATGCATAGTAAAACAACAMCAATTGCAAATAAACCATGTTTATGTATTTTTCATACAAACAGTTAATTACAGGCTTAAAATATCTTACAGTAATGTTCACAGGTCATGAATAAATCATAATAGTAAAACAACATTCATAGTATGCAATTCGTAAAAATTGCGACGTAGAACATCCACAAGTACTTCAAAACTTAGCTTGTACGTAAGATCAACTGATCTTCTTACAAATCTTAAATTACGGGCTAAGTGTAAGTAGCAAAAAGAAAGCCTCTATGTTGCTCCAAGTCTATTGATTGGATTCCTATTATTGGTAATATCAACCTACATTAGAGACTCATGCATCTCTTAACTTAATTTAAACCCTAATTTGTCTTTTTTGTCAAGTGTATCATATATAATTGTCATGTTCATCGGTTGACATCAATTGGATGTGGCAGAAACAAACTAATCCAATCATCCATTGGGTGTTGGATTTTGTCCACCTATTTAATCCTATTAACATTGGACACACGATCCAATCAATCCAAAGGATGGTTGCACTACAAGGAAAAAGATTTTAGAGAAAGAAGTTTTAGAAAAGGATTTGAAAGTGTATCTAAAGGTGTTGTTTAGGGAAAGAAGTACATGACGGAAGTGAAAAATGTACCCGCAGATAAGATGACTACGAGAGAAAGATTTCAGACCTAATAATATACTATGGATATCGTTCCTAAAGCTTTTAATTTAGAGACGCTTCATAAGTAAAACATCTGTAAAAATCAACTAAGAAGCTTTAGAAACACTTTCTACATTGTCTCTAAAGAATATTTTTATTTTTATTTTTAAATTAAATAAAAGGTTTTAGTTATTTTTTATAATTCTCAAAAGTATATCTAAAGCTTTTCTATTTTTAATAAATCAAATTTATATAATAGAAATATTATTGAAAATCAAACAGAGAGTCCTATACGGAGAGGAGATACAAGAGTCCTATATGGTCGATTTTCCAACAATCAGACTGATGTCTTTGTGCTTTCTCTTTGATTTCAATCTTCGATTTCGTTTTTTCGATCGACTTTGAGTTCAACTTGTCTCATCTGTTCGATTTAGGGCTTGAAGATTCATCGAGTTATGGTAAGCGACTTCGGTTTRGGGCTTGTGGATTCRTCGAGTTACGGTAGGTGATTTCGGTTTAGGACTTGAGGATTCATCGTAGCCGACTTTGRGTTTGTCTTCGTATCTTCATTTTCATTTCTATTACTTGGTTTGCCTTTTTATGTTTATCAGGTATTCCAAGAGAATATAATGTCCATGGTAGTTTTTGAGAATTGAGATTGGAGGTGAGGAAGTCGTTGTCACATTTGAGACGGTCACAATTCTAATGTGTTCATATTGGTTGAACTTGGAATGAACTTGGCTTGACAATTTCTAATTTCAACTCCAACAGAAGTTGACAAACAGACAGGGGAGTGTTAACAGGGCAAGATTTCAGATCTTGATTCTTTTTTTCAGAAAGAACTCAAAATTGTTCTTCCATTTTTCCACGGTCATATATATGCCCATCAGATAACCATGAACTACTCCCCCAAAAATATAAGTTCTCTTGGTTCAGAGTCATTGCACATATTTATTTTACTAGCATAGTCTTTAAACATATATTCGCTTTGTATCTCATATACTAAAATTTGTACATTGCTTCAAAAAGTTGAACTCAAAATTATGGAAAAGAAGCTTTTGAGATATATATATATATATATATATATAT
>NW_020203474.1:13679-15352 GCF_001531365.2 Cynara cardunculus var. scolymus | reverse complement strand
AATTTCACAACCATATATGAAACAACTTCATCAAAAAAAGTATTATATGAAACAATTTCACAAGATTAAACAATTTCATGAAAAAATTTCATAAGATTAGACAATGAAATCGACAGATGAAGGTGGTTTGCACGGTTTACACAAATGAGGACGGTTTTCATATGATCACTCTTCTATATAGTATATATATATTAGATTATTGTATATTTATTTATGTGGATTTATGTATAGTTCAGGAACTTTATTGTTAATTTCATGTTCTAGTTGTACATATAAATTGTTCATGTTGATAAAGGTAACAGGTAGACCACCTTAAATGTTTGGTCGTTGCAGGTTTCCAACCTTGAAATGTTGGTAAAGTTCTTGGATAGACAAGTTATTATTATATATTTGATGATGGATATCTTTCATATGTGTAGACAAATGCCGGAGATAACAGTGAGCCTACTATACAAGCTCGAGAAATTCATCAATTTCAAGAAATGCAAGTATAGTAAGTATGCCCATCTGGTTCCTCATGTTTGTGGTATCATGCACTATCATTCACTTCCTCTAATTGGATGCATTTTTTTTATGGGTATAAAGAAATGCAAGGAGGCACGTCTTGCAGTTTTGTTCTATTAAAAGTTTTAGCTCGACTTCAGTTGATTCTCTTGAAGTTCCCAGAATGCATTCATTTACACTTGATCACTTTCTGAACCATATCTCATTGTTTTAGCAGCTTTTGCTTGCCTCGATTAAACAAAGGTTTGTATGACACTTTCCTATAATGTTGTCAAACTTCATTGCCTAGTGTTGATTTATAGAATGATGAAGCTTATGTAGTTCGGAAGTGTCAAATGTGCATGGCGACACAATTCATAAAGCTTTTTATTCAGTTGTTGGATAAATTTTCTACATTTTGTTTGGAAATCTTTTGAAAGTCAATATCTTTAGAGAAATTTTTCTATATACCTTCTCTAAAAATATATTTTACTAACTTTTATAAACCGTTATAAATACTTGAAACACGTCACTAATAAACAATTTTAGAGAACCTTTTGAAAAAAGTTGACCAACCTATGAAGAAGCTCTGAAAGTGTATCTAAAGCCACAAAAAGCGTCTCTAAAAACTAAGAAAAACACACTATTCGAAAACCCTCCTTAAGATTTTTATCTACCGTTATATAGAGAAGCTTGTTGACGGAATTGAAAAGCTTATATAAAGGTTTTAGAGAAGCTTTTAAGACTTTAAAGTACAAAATAAAACCTTCCCTGAAGATCGTTTTTCTTCTAGTCTTGGTAGGATCTGTTCGGTTCCATCTACTGGATCAGATTAGATCCAACTAATATTAATTGGATTGGATCCATCCGACATCCAATGGATGTTCTTCCATTTAGTAATAAAGGTCATCAGATGGTTAATTGGATATTAGTTGGTTCTGCACCAACCAACCACAAAAATTTCAATCGGATTCGATCCAACTACAATTAAATATTTAAGGGAAAAGTACAATAAAAACCAATGGACTTTCTTGTTTGGAATGATTAAGTTCTTAGACTTTTTTTTGGAACAAATAAGTCCTTGGACATTCCAAAACATGTTAAATAAGTCCTTGGACAATTTTTTGGAACAAATAAGTCATTGGACATTCCAAAATATGTTAAATAAGTCCTTGAACAATTTTTGGAAC
>NW_020203474.1:4247-13268 GCF_001531365.2 Cynara cardunculus var. scolymus | reverse complement strand
ATATATATTTTTAATTAAAATAAATTTAATAATAATTATTTTTTTTGTTTGAAAAATCACTGACAGAATATATTTTAATTTTTAATTAAAATAAACTTTATCAAAAATCTTTTTTAAATGTAATTTTTTTTTGTAAATGTAAGTACTTTTTTGTTATATTTGTTTAATTTTATARATCTAAATACTTTTTGGTTCAAAAAATATTTAGGGGCTTAATTGTTCAAAATATGAATGTTCATTGGGTTTTTTTCCGGATTTTTTTTCACTATTTTACCACTTTAACTAGTTATACAAGTCATAAGAATGTATCCAACATGTTTTATAAAAGTTCAAGAAGTTATTTAACATGTTTTGGATTGTTCAAGGACTTATTTGTTCCAAAAATTGTCCAAGAAGTTATTTAACATTTTTTGGAATGTCCAAGGATTTATTTGTTCCAAAAATTGCCCAAGAACTTATTTAACATATTTTGGAATGTCCAATGACTTATTTAACATGTTTTGGAATGTCCAAGGACTTATTTGTTCCAAAAAAAAAATCTAAGGACTTAATCATTCCAAACAAGAAAGTCTATTGGTTTTATTGTACTTTTCCCAATATTTAATTATGATCGATCAGTTTTAATTGGATATATTATAGTTATACCTAAACGTCTAGTTCTAATTAAGGTACTGGAGCTAATAATTGTTTTAAAGTTTGTGTGTCCATGCATGCAAGAGAAACAATATTGATTTATATTATGGTCTCCAAGTCAATTTTCAATTTATTTTGAGAGGGCTTTGAATCTTGACCTAACCCTACTTAGCTTTCTTACCCATGATTATACATACAAACACACACACACATATATATATATATATATATATTGTATGAAAAGCTTAACTTTGTAATAAACTGTTTGAATACATCCAATATTAGCATTACCCAATCTTTTTATTGATCTGGAAATCAATAATATATTAATGATGATGATAAATTGTGATWCATCCATATCATGATTCACGACCTTGTTTATTTTTCTGCCATAATTAATTTATTGGTTGTAGACAAGCATCAATATTCCAGCTCCACAAGATTGCTTTATATATATATATATATATATACATATACATTTATGTATCATCATCAATAAATAAGTTGAGTTAAACTAGAAGCAGATCAGATCAGAATATTATTAAAATTACTATCAAATTAAACAACAATCTATAAAAAACATGAATTTCATAATATAAAACATGGGCGGGGGTGGTTAGGTGGCTTACAAAATCTCTATATAAGGCAAGCTGGAACGAGTGAATTAAGACACACAAAACAATGGCTTCTCTTGCCACTCCTACTTCCTTCACTGCCATCCCGGCCACTACGCCGGCCACCACCACCAAAAGACTCCCAAATTCGCCTTTCTTGTCCACCTCCCGCCAACGTTCCAAACAATCTACCCACCGCAGCTTCAAAGTCTCGTGCAATGCCACCGATAACAATGAGAAGCSACTCGAATCCGAAAAACTTACACTGAATCTGGACCGGAGGAACTTGCTTTTAGGGCTTGGTGCCGGTGGCCTTTACAGCACGGTCAACTTACCGGCGGCCTTTGCCGATCCTATCACCACGCCTGACATCGCGACGTCGTGCAAGGACTCAACCGATGGTTTCAATCTCAACAATCACATAAGGACCAATGCATGTTGTCCTCCGACGTCACTAACCCCCGTACAAGATTATGTGATCCCTACGGATGAAGTGCTCCGCATGAGACCAGCAGCACATAGAGTCACTCCCGAGTACGTGGCTAAGTACCAGGCAGCAATGGCGATCATGAGGGCTCTCCCAGASGAMGACCCACACAGCTTCGCCCAACAAGCTAAAATTCATTGCGCTTACTGCAATGGTGGTTACCTTCAGGCTGGTTACACCGATAAGGAACTGCAGATTCACAACTGCTGGCTCTTCTTTCCTTTCCATCGTTGGTACCTGTACTTCTTCGAGAGAATACTCGGAAAATTGATTAACGATCCAACCTTTGCCTTACCCTACTGGAACTGGGACAATCCCAGCGGGATGAGTATGCCAGGATTCTTTGAAGGGAAATATTTGCCCAACTCCAACTCAAGGCTACCAAACCCTGCCTTTGACGCCTTTCGGAACGTGGATCATCTCCCCCCAGCCATCCTCAACATGGATTTCCAAAACTCTGCCAGTGCCGATTATACTTGCGTACAACAGATAGGCGCAAATCTGACTTTAATGTATAAGCAGATGATAACCAACTCCCCYAACGCAGACACCTTCTTTGGTGGGGTGTTCAGAGCTGGAGATGACCCCATTGATATACAGCATTCTACAGGGCCAATCGAGTCTGGTGTTCACACGGCGGTGCACATATGGGTGGGTGACYCAAGAATGCCCAATAACGAGGACATGGGCAACTTCTACTCGGCAGGTTGGGATCCTCTGTTCTACACCCACCATGCCAATGTGGACCGTATGTGGGCATTATGGAAGGATATGCAGGGGCCCGATTACCCCGACCACAYCGACCCTACAGACCCTGATTGGCTAAACGCGTCATACGTGTTTTATGACGAGAACAAAGAGCTTGTACGTGTCTACAACAGAGACTGTGTAAACGTGGAGAATCTAAGTTACGTATATGAACCGTCCCCACTCCCCTGGCTTAGAAGCCGACCAGTTCCACGTAACACGAACTCAAATGTTGCAGCCAAGTCCTTTGGAACGGTGAAAAAAGTGGAGGAGACGAAGTTCCCTGTTAAACTAGACCAGACAGTGAAGGTCCTGGTGAAGAGGCCAGCTACAAACAGAAGCAAAGAGGATAAGAAGAAAAGCTATGAGCTATTGTATGTCAATGATATCAAGCTCGACGGCGAGAAATTTATCAAGTTTGATGTGTTTGTAAATGACCTAGACGACGGTACCCCAAGCACTCCGACAGACAGTGAATTTGCAGGTAGTTTCTCGCAGTTGGCACATTTGCATGGGCATGAAATGGTGATGAGGAGTGGGGCATCGTTCGGGTTGAATGAGCTGTTGGAGGACATACAAGCCGAGAACGATGAGTATATTTTGGTGACATTGGTTCCCGGGGAAGGGTGCGAGGATGTGACCGTTGGTGAGATTAAGGTTGAGTTGGTTTCGTCTGCTAGTTGAGGATGATTGATGAGCATGGATGCAATGCTGGCTGATCCTTATTTCATTTGTCTGTCTGTTTGCTTTGAATAATCGTAGACCATGTACTGCATTACATGGTTGCGACTTCTTATTTAGTGGTAGCAAGTTCATCAAGTAATCAATGTATCCTTTAAATTTTACTATATGAATAATTTGTTATCATTCTCAATAAGTTGTTTGATAAATGATCATAACCATTCTGACGTTACTTTTGAAATGTGTCTGTAGTAGAAGACAAGATGGAGTCAGAATAACTAATTAAAGAAACTACAACGTTATTGACAAAAAGTTAGAATAATATCTAACAAAATCAAACTTGATGGATGAAGTAAAACCAAAGTCTCATCGATTGGTGCATTCAGATTAATTAAATAACTTATTGATACATATATAAATTATATATAAACTCTTCTTCCAAGCAGACGAATGAATCAACACATTTTCCATTTTAAAAGTTACACACTTCCACATGTGACATGTGTGAATTTTATATTTATTAATTATAGGACAYCTTCAATTAAAATATATWCTAATTATATGTGGTASGAGTTTCAAATTAAAATAATATTTATTTGAAAAAGTATGTTTGAATACGTATATATCTACTCACATGAATAATATTTGTAACTTTGATTTATGGTATGCATTGTTAAGCAGACTCTTTTTTTTATATTTTTTAATGATTAATGTATGAACATTTGCTTAACATTAATCCATTTCTTATTTTACGATGATATTTAGTTTTCTTATTTGAATCGACCTTTATATGTAGAGAGGGAGAAACAAAGAAGAGCATGAAGAAAATAAAAAAACACAAAACGACCAAATCATACGTGATTTTGCACTAGTATATACATACATATATATATATATACACACACACATATACATATATAGGGTTGATTCACATGAGACCAGTTTGTTTTCGTCAGACCCGTCAGACCACCTTTTTACACTTGAAACTTCACAGCAGAACGTTGTGAAAGTAAAAAAAACCCCGAACCTTCATACCAAAAACAACTATGAATGTTACCTTCACAGAGTTTTTCTGTGAAGTTTCAAGTGTAATAAAGTGGTCTCACGGGTTTCACGAATACAGACTGATCTCACGTGATCCAAAGGCTACATATATATATATATATATATACGTAGATACATACATACATATACATACATGCATACATACATATATTCATTCACTTTGTCAATCGGTTTGCGGATGATAAGTCGTGCTTAACTTTATTTGTGAACTCATTTCTGTTTTAGAACTCTTCCAGAACATAGCTGTGAAAATCAACTATCTCGATAAAAAATGACTAACAATGGGACACTGTGACGTGTTACCACTTCAATAATATATAATTTCGCTAGTCGGTCCATAAAATACGATCCTTTCATCGGTAAGAAATGAGTAGACTTATATAATCGATCCACCACAACCCATATAGCATCAAATCCCTTCGGTGTTCTAGGTAGTTTGATTATGAAATCCATTGTAATGTGATCTCATTTCTAAATCGAAATTTCTAATGACTGCAACTTATTGTARGGTCGTTGATGCTCTATCTTCACTTGCATGCATGTCATAAACTGATCAACATGTCTCGCTATATCCTTCTTCATGCACGACCACCAGTAGTATTGTTTCACATCTTGATACATTTATTTGTACCCGAGTGGATGGAMAAACGAGATTTGTGAGTTTCACTCAAAATTCGTTCTCTGAGATTACCRTAGCACGGTACCCAAACCCTRTTCTGGAAACACAACAATTCTCGACTGTCTTTTACCAATTCAGGCAATACCCCACCAAGTCGTTCTTGCTTGATCTTGTCTTCTCTCACGGCTTCACCTTGGAAATTTTGTAGTTCTTCGTGAATGCTTGGTAATAATCARCTCTTAATGCTATARCTTTAATYGTATCGCTCTTTTCTTTACGGCTTAAYGCGTCAKCTACCACGTTAGCCTTTCCTGGATGATAGATGATCTCACAATCATAATCATTAACCAGTTCCAACCATCGTCTTTGGYGCATATTCARTTCTTTCTGATTGAACAAATGCTGCAAACTTCTATGATCAGTAAAAATTTGGCATTTAGTCCCATACAAGTAATGCCTCCATATTTTTAAAGCAAAAACTACCACTGCCTGCTCYATATCATCAGTAGGATCTTGTTTTTCATGATTCTTTAACTACCTTGAGGCGGTAAGCAATCACTTTTTCATGTTGCATTAATAAGCAACCCAAACAYGGTTTCGRGGCATCACTATAGACCATAAAATCTTCCATACCATTAGGTAAGGATAGAATTGGTGYGCTCYACAARTTATCTTTTAACATCTGAAAAGCTTYAGCTTGTACCTCCTTCCATTCAAATTTCACATTYTTTTTCGTCAACCCRGTTAATGGTGTAGCAATACAAGAAAAAGCTTGTATAAACTTCTGATAATAACCTGTCAATCCAAGAAACTCCTGATTTATGTTGGTGTTTTCGGTGCTTCCCACTTCTCTATGGCTTCAAGAGGGGATCCACTTTAATACCCACCTCAAAAATGACATGGCCCAAAATTTGGACTTCTTGTAACCAAAACTCATATTTTGACATCTTTGCATACAACTTGTCTTGTTTCAAAAGTTCTAGAATCTRTCGCAGATGATTTGYGTGCTCTTCCTCAGATCAAGAGTATATCAGTATAATATYGATAAAAACAATAACAAATTTATAGAGATATGGACTGCATACCCTATTCATCATGTCCATGAATRKYGCTAGTGCGTTTATAAGTCAAAACGACATTACTRGAWACTCATAGTGCSCATAGCGYGTAYRAAATGTTGTCTTCGACACATCTTCTTCTCGAATCATTAGCTGATGATAACCGGATCGTAGGTCAAACTTTGAAAAGTAACTAGCCCCAATCAATTTATCAAATAAATCATCAATTTCTTGAGAGTGTATACTTGTTTTTGATTGTCAACTTATTTAACTCACGGTAGTCGATACACATTCTCATCGATCCGTCTTTCTTCTTTACAAACATCGGTGCATACCAAGGAGATGTATTGGGTCAGATAAAAACTTTTTCCAGCAATTCTTTCAGCTGTGACATTAACTCCTTCAACTCAGACGAAACTAATCTATATGGTGCACGAGCAACTGGCATAGCTCCAGGTAACAACTCGATCTGAAATTTTATCGACCGATCAGGAGGTAAACTCGATAGGTCTTTCGAAAACACTTCTAGAAACTCACTTACAACATGAATATCCTTCATCTTATTCTTTTCTTTTCTTTATATCGATCACATACGTGGAAAACTGATACACCTCTTATGTACATACTTTCGAGCCTTTAAAACGGAAATAAGACTGGAATAACGGATACACTTCTTTATATCGTTGTGATTTATACAACGTTGGTCGCGAGGTCATTAATCAAGTCGTCTGCTCACGCCTTGTATTGACCGTGTTCGGTAATCACATGTGATTTTAGTGTAAAATCATATACGATTTGCCAATATATATAGGGTGGGATATTTGCACTCTTACCTATATGTTAAAGGCATCTATTTCCTATCTATTATTCATTATAACCCAATGATTTCATTATCATCCAACTTTATTTGTATTTTACTATTATTTATTTTTATTTGTATTTATTATTATTGTTAATACTTTTTTAATTTAATCAAACTCTTATTATTGTTGTTGTTGTTATTATGAGAGGATAATATATTTTGTATTAATATTTAATATTTAAGATAAAATACATATTATTTTTTAAACATTATGTATTTTATAAACAAGTATAAAAAATAAAAAAAATTATTTTATTTTAAATTTTTAAATTTCTATTGACTTTTTCAATATTAATATTATTTATTTTATATATTTTTATTATAACAATATTATTTTTTTAAAATAAAACATGATACAACTAAAATCAATTTATATTTGAAGTTTTAATAAAAAATGATGAGTTATTGTCTGAATTGTTAAGGATTGCTGAAAAATTGATGAAATTATTATTTGAATATTTAAAAACTTAAATAAAGATTAATTAGTTATTCTTTAAGTTTTAAAGTTGGAAAAAGATGATGGATTATTTTTTGAATTTTTAATTTGCAGAATGATTAATGACATGTTTTATTAAAATATAGATARAATGAAAATTAAGGATTAGAATATGAAATTTTAAAGTTTTTATTCAATTTTTATACGGACAAACCATACGACTACATACATATGACTAAAATCTATCAAATTACAAAGTCAATGATATTTTTTTGGGCAAATTGCATGAAAAAGTAACGTACTTTAATTAACTTGATTCATACTTTGGGTAATGTACTTTCAAAACTTCTATTTTGGTATCTAAGATATAAAATTTTAAACATGTAAGTACCCAGATAAACTGTTGAAGCATTAACCAGTTATCATGTTGATGTGTCGATTGATATGGTATCAAATTCAATATTATTTGCTAACATGGTTAGTAGCATGATTTTTTTTAAATCTAAAATTAGTCTTCAATTGGTTACTCGGGTACTTAAATATTTAAACTTTACATTTTAGGTACCAAAATAGAAGTTTTGAAAGTACGTTACCCAAAATAGGAATTAAGTTAAAGTACGTTACTTTTTTATGCAATTTGCCTTTTTTTTATATATATAAATAACATGACATATTGTCTTTCTAGTTTATTGATAATAAATTTAATTAATATATAATACAAATAAAATTTATAATTACTATAAGCTAATAATWATTATTATATATTAATTAGAAAACAAAAAAAGTAAAGGAGTGAGAGAGGGGGGAGGGGAAGATAAGAGAAAGAATAGACTCTGAAATAATGTGATTTTTCAAACTTTTATGTCATTTAATGTTATTTAGTAGATTTTTTTTTTGCATTTTTAATAAGTAGGGGGTGCAAAAGATAAACCCATGTATATATTGGGTCATAATGTCGGGAGCTTCAATTGTCAATAAGGGAAGATGGATTTGTGAATAGTCACATTGGGGAATGAACGATTGGAGTGACTGGTCCTGACGTTGCGCAGATAAAAGTTCCGCATAGAAAAGTTATACACGATGTTTATAATCTTGTTATTAAGAGATTTTAAGATATTACGCTAGTGGAGATATTTGTAAAACTCCAAGAGAAACCTCTATTGTGGATGCTCTAATAAAATGTCATTTTACACAAAGTTCAACGTAAAAAAAAACTAAGAAATCAAAGTTTTTGTACAAGAACTTCAAAGAAGTGACTTACTTATAAAAAATTTCTCTGATGATAGTTCTTATACCTCATTTGACAAACTACCTGATAATGGTTGATAAGTTAGATGTTATCTCATAAGCTACCTGATAAATTAATTACATCTAGCAAAAGCTAGCTGACAAACTAGTTGAAAAACGTAAAATRACAGATGTTAAAATATTAGTAAATTTTAACATTTCAAAATATACATAAAACACATCATTAATCATTAATAATATAGTATGTTAGTTAATACAAACTAGATGGTAAAAAAATTAAACACAACTTATAATAGATAAGTTTTTGGATTAGTGTAGACAGATTTGCAGATATATATTAGATAAATTTCATAAAAATTCAAAAATATTCAATACTTAGCTTATTTTAAAAATATCGGAAAAACTTTTTTTTAACAATGTAATTTACAAAATGCAATATGTATTTTTAATGTACTATTGGTTAAAATTATCATATATTAATTAATACTAGAAAGGTACTCGCACAATGCAGCGAGATAAATCTCCATTTTAATGTTTAGTCTTTATTATTTGTCTCTATCGGTATAATACG